>NC_142794.1:23415484-23488929 GCF_049724085.1 Artemia sp. Qi Xiang Cuo | reverse complement strand
GGGTGCCCACTCCTCAACACCTCGCTCTTTACGCTAAAGTTTGAATTTTTTCCCAATTCTTTAACAGCGACTTCTGTAACGCAAGGGTTGTTTAATTTGAGCAATAAGAAGTTTTTTTAAAAGTATGAAGAAACTTGAGCGTGAAGAACGAGGTGTTGCGGAGGAGGCAATTCCCTTCGTATACGTAATTATTTCTGTTCGTGTTAAGTTGTAATGTTGCTTCTTACTTTCAGTTAAAAAAACTTGTTTTTTTAAATTTAATTTTTTGAAGAGGGAAAGCGTCAAAAATGGCAAAGATGTCGGATAAAAAAGGATGCCTAGAAATTTTTTTTCTCTTTTTACCTAAAATACGTGAGGAAAACCGTTAAAACTCAAAAAATTGTTACACTATATCATGAAAACCCACAAATCACTGTCAGTTACTATAAAGGCCGTATCAGGGGGATAAGGAGGTTTGAACCCCCTTTCCTCGAAATTTTTGTCTGACTCGTAAAAACATAACTAAATGGATATTCACAATTTTTTATGTTTTCTTAGTTTTTTGTGCACCCCCCCCCCCGAATAAAAATAATTTTATAAAAAAAACGCTTAAAAATCCCCGATACGGCCCTGGCTACTACACTTGGCTCTTGTCATCTTATATAGTATTTGAAAAAAGTTAATCATACCAAATTAAGATTAGGATTTGCTTGAAAAAAATACCTGTATCAAGGTAAATCGTGATTGAAGTATATGCAGAGTTAAGGTCATTTTCAAGAAGACCCTTTTAAGGGGATTTGGTGCCATAGAGGATCACCATATCTCCCCCATTACAAACATTTTTAGTTTGAGTGGCTAAGCTATTTAGAATTGATTGAGTGGTCTTGCCATAACTTGCAGAGTTTGGATAAGAGATCCGAAAACGACAGAGAACTATTAGCCGGAATATACTTTCCCAGAAATGTTAATAATCCATTTGGCTTCACTCGTATGTTTCTTAGCATGAATTTTATTTTTTTTTGGTTAAGCAGATCAGAATTATTTTTTTAAGTTCAGGAAAGAGCAGCTCCTGAAAATGTTATAGCATACCTGATAGGAAAACGAAATAAATTAGCTAAAGAGACATCACTTTACTAATTTTGCAGATTCGAGAATTCCGTTTTGTGTTACCCACTTTGACTGAGCCCCCATGATAAAACGCTTCTGTCTCTGGTGCTGTAAAGAATATCTTAAGCTAGTTTCTCCCAACCAGTGGCACGCGTGCCCCATGGTACGTAGAAGCCATTGGTAGTGTACGTGAAAAAATGTCAGTAAATGTCATGGTAGAATAAATATCTTAGCAGGATTGCCACAGTGGTTTTGTTCGTAACGTTTTAAATAAAAGGTTACTTTTTATGTTATATTCCTAAAAAACATTACATTTATCTTAGGTTTCTGAACAATCAATAATTGTTAGTTTTCTGAATAATGGGTATTGTGAAAAATTCCCGTAAAAAAATTCAACTGTTTCTTGTTTATTTACACTGTCATTAGTATGGAAATTCTTTCACACTGCGATCGGGTAATATTAGCAAGCAATCATTCAATTATTAAGATGGGAAAAGAAACCGTTTCACTTACTTGCATAGTAAGTAAGCGTAATATTCTCATTGTTGGAACTATCATTTATAATGATGAGAAAGCGAACAGATTTCGCAGTCAATATCCTAGTGCCTCGTTCATTTTGAATCGGGTAACTTTTATAAATACACTGGTCTACAAGGGTTCGTTGACAACAACCAAATTGTTAATTTTATAATTAGCTCATATTTATATTTAAATAGCTGCAAGTCAAGAGTCCCACCCCGTCTGACCTAGTAAAGAACAAACCACAGCCAATATAAGCAAAAAAACGCGTTTCAATAAAAAATTGGCTAGTGAAAAAGAATTGCCATCTCTCAAGGGTGGATCTAGAGCAAAATTTTAGGGAAGGTCCAATGTGACAAGGGCACCAATGAGAAAAATCCGGGGGAGGGGGATGTGACAATGGTGACAATAATTGACCAAAATGACAAATTTATTCTAAAAACAGAGTAAAAAAAGAAAAACAGGATAAAAGGGAGCAAGAAAAATTGGGGGGGGGGAGGAGAGGGCCCACCTGGATCTCCCACTGAAGCGGATTTGGGAATGCTAATTAATATCTCGATCTCGAAAACTTCTGCTAATATTTTTAAGGTGGCTGAGAAGATTGAGCTGAAAAGATAAAAAATTACAATTATGGGGATCCTGCTTCATTAAGAACCAGTGAGACGTTTTCGGAACACTTAATAGTTTTCTAATTAAAAACGATCTAAAACTTTCAACGAAGTGAGATATGATATTGTATCACATTTTAAAGCAGTTCAACTGCCATTCAGGAAATAATTTTTGGAGCAAAATAGAGAAGGGAACTGGATTTCAAATTTCCTTGCGCAAACTTTTTTGAGCAAGCAACCAATTTGTCATGAAAGTGACTTATTCTTCTGTCGTTCCGAGTTTAAACATGTAAGTCTTACTGAATTCTTAGCACGAGCAAGGAAAGAATATAAAGGCATAAGTGATAAATCCTTGAAGTTTCTGTTGACTTTTCAAAGCTCAGTAGTGGCTGAGAGCCATTTCATCCAATGCATTTATCATGAACGAACATAGAAAATGAACGTGGCAGAGCTCTAGATTAAATGCTCTACCTGTCTACATATTAGTCTAGATTTTTAAAAGCTTAGGTCGAAGGTCGGGTCTCATTAAAAAGTAATAATTTTGCTGTAATAAATGCTCGTAGTAAGTTTTCTGTTCATAAAGGTTTATGCTAATTATAAGAAATAACAATGAAAAATGTTTTTCTATCTTAAAACAATGTCGGAAAATGTATCCAAGTTAAAGTGTTATTTTCATTGTCTTTTTTGTTTAAATTTTTGTTTTTATTACTCCACAATGAAAATCTTTTTTTAAGGTATACGGTAACTGTCTCTACGTAAACTGTTATTTTGACGAATTTTATTGTTGCAGAGCGTGTTTACAAGCTAAAAAAAAACTATCGGTTTTATTTTTATTCGACACTCTCGGTGGGATTGCCCAATCTAGTTCCTCTTAGAAAGCTCTTATTTCCCATATCGGGTATAATTTTACTCCTAACTATGTGACAAGCACCAAATAATTTTACCTTAATTTATCAAAGCACGAGTATTCCATGCTAATGTTCCACTTATAGATACAAATGACAGCTTAAAATAAGACAGCTATGAAACGAAAAGAAACAGCCCTATTTAAATTAAAGAATCAAAATTAGCTCAGTGTGATTATTCACTTATTCTTTCATTCACTATTCACTTTTTCATTCACTTACTATAGCAGTAATCAACAAAACCAAAAATGATCAAATAAAATACAGCACAGCTAATAGTAAGTGTAGTTCATAATTTGATTATTCCAATGGAAGTTTCCAAACCTAGTCCATTCATTATTTGTTAAGTTTTGGAAATTTTGCACATAAATATTTTCATTTTTCGGTTTTCCCACAACGTCAGGTTCATTTTTGTTAAACCAAAGCGATCGATCAGAGTCTGAAATACTTATTAAAGCCTGGAGTAGATGATAAGGTCAATTTGTAAAGCTTGGCTGATAAGTTGCAGAGGGTGCACACTCTACAAGAGGACTCTGATTTGAAGGTTTATATACAGTTCCATAAATTTTCCTCTTAGCATCCTCTTTCGCGGATGAAATTTCTGTATTCTCCTGTAAAATAAATGACCGTTAATAACTGTTACATAACGTAAAATAAATAGTGTAACTTTTTTTTTCTGATGAATACCTAAGAAATCGCAGATGGATAATAAAGTTGTTTATAGTTTTGACCTATTTAATGGAAAAGAATCCGTGTTGTGTCCAAAGCCGAAAATTCTTTTTCAAGGGCTATTGTTCCAAGATTGTCGTGGAATCATCACAAACGTACAAAAAAGACTCTCCGAAAAAGAAGTTTTTTTTAAAGAAAATTAAAGGCCAAATTATACCTCAAAGCGACCAGATATTACTATAAAAGAATAAATGAAATCCACAACAAACAAAAATTAAATAAACAATCGTAGGCAGGGCAAGAGTGCTGCCTAAGTAAAGAACAATGAAGGGCACCATTTATTTATTTATTTTGTTTTCCTTACCACGGCACTTCGTATCGAAGTAGTTTTAGTAGAAACTTCAAAATGAGCTCACTCGATTGGTAATTGGAATGACTAGTGCCCTTCTTAATAGTTGAAAGTGACTGGAAGGCCACTAACACCCCTTCCACGACCACAATTTCCCCAAACACATCAAATCAAAATTTTGAGATAGCAATTTTGTTCAGCGTAGTTGATTTTCAGATAGAAATTATGTTTTTGAGGAGGACACTCCCCCCAAGCCCTCAGAGCAAGGGTTGGAATTATGTCCTGGGGGCATATAAGGCTTTTGTAGAAAGCTTTGTCGTAGAAACTTCAAAAAGGGCTATTTCGATTAGAAATTCAAAGGGATAGTGCCCTTTTTTATAGTCTAAAGTTATTGGAGGGCAAATAACCCCCCTCTCATGCCCAAAATTTCTCCAAACACATCCAATAAAAATTTTAAGATAGCCATTTTGTTCAACGTGGTTGAAAGTTCTGGAAATTAGTTCTTTGAGGATGACAACACCCTCCCCCTCACAGCCCTTAGGGCAGGGTTGTAATTTATGTCCGGGGGGCATATAAGGTTTTTATAGTAAGCGTTTTCGTAGAAACTTCAAAAAGGACTTATTTGAATGGAAATTGAAATGGCTAATGTCCTTTTAATAGTCAAAAGTGATTGAAAGGCAACTAACACTCCTTTCATGCCAACCATTTATCCAAACACATCGAATGAAACTTTTGAGAAAAACATTTTGTTCAAAGCAGTCGAAAGGCCCGGAGATTATATATTTGTGGATGACACTCCCCACACACCCCTCAGGGTAAGAGTTGTAAGTTATTCCCTGGGGGCATATAAGGTTTTTATTGAAAGCTTTGTTGTAGAAACTTGAAAAAGGGCTCATTGGATTGGAAATTCAAAGGACTAGCTCCTTTTTTAATAGTCAAAAGGGATTAAAGGGCAACTAACCCTCTCTTTCGCCAACCTTTTCCCCAAACACATCCAATCAAAATTTTAGATAGCTATTTTGTTCAACGTAGTTAAAAATTTTAGAAATTAGGTCTTTGAGGATGATAACACCCTCAGACCCCTCAGGATAAGGGTTTTAAGTTATACCCTGGGGTCATGTAAGGTTTATATAGATAGCGATGTTCTAGAAACCTCAAAAAGGGCTCATTCGATTCAAAATTGGAAGGGCTTGTGCCGTTTTTAGTATTCCAAAGTGATTAGAGGATAACTAACCCCCATCTTACACCCACCATTTCTACAAACACATCCAATCAAAATTTTGTGATAGCCATTTTGTTCAACGTAGTTAAAAAGTCCGAAAATTATGTGTTTAAGGATGAATTTCCCCCCACAGCCCCCAGGGCAAGAGTTGTACGTTATGCCCTGGGGGCATAGAAGGTTTTTTTAATAGAAAGCGTCATCGTAGCAATTTCAAAAAGGGCTCATTTTATTGGAAGTTGAAAGGGCTAGTGCCCTTTTTAATATTCGAAAGTGTTTGGAGGGCCAGTAACCCCACTCTCATGCCTACAATTTCCCCAAACATGGCCAATCAAAATTTCGAGATAGTCTTTTTGTTCAACGTATTTGAAAAGTCCGAAAATTATGTCTATGAGGATTATTCCCCCCCCCCCCCACAGCCCTCAGGGCTAGGGTTGTAAGTTTGCTCTGGGGGCATTTAAGGTATTTATAGAAAGCTTTGTCGTAGAAACTTTAAAAAGAGCTCATTCAGTTGGAAATTGAAAGGGCTAGTGCCCTTTTTAATAGTCAAAATGATTGGAGGGCAACTAATCCCCTCTCATACCCCTCACTTCCCGAAACACATCCAATAAAAATTTCGAGATAGCCATTTTGTTCAAAGTAGTTTAAAGTTCAGGACATTAGCTCTTCGAGGATGACAACTGCCTCACAGCCCTCAGGGTAAAGGTTGAAAGTTATGGCCTGGGGGCATTTAAGGTTTTATAGAAAGTGTTGTCGTAAAAACTTCAAAAAGAGGTCATTCGATTGGAAATTGAAAGGACTAGTGCCCTTTTTAATAATCAGAAGTGATTGGAGGGCAACTAATCCCCCTTTCACGCCCACCATTTCCCCAAACACATCCAGTCAAATTTTTAAGATAGCAATTTTGTTTAACGTAGTTGGAAGCTCTGGAAATTAGGTCTTTGAGGATGATAACCCACCCCCCTCACCCAGCCCTCAAGGTTATGGGTTGTAAATTATTCCTGGGGGCATATAAGGTTCTTATAGAAAATGTTGTCGTAGAAATTCAAAAGGGCTCATTTGATTGGAAATTGTTAGGGCTAGTTCCGTTTTTAATAGTTGAAAGTGATATGAGAGCAACTAACCTCCCTCTCATGCCCACCCTTTCCCCAAAAACATCCAATTAAAATTTAAAATAGCCATTTGGTTATACGTTGGAAGCTCTGATGGAAGTTGGAGTTTCGGTTAGTTGGAAGCTCTGGAAATTCGGTCTTTGAGGAAGACAACCCCCTCACAGCCCTCAGGGTATGGGTTTTAATTTATACCCGGTGGGTATATATGATGTTTGTATAAAGCGTTATGGTAGAAACTCAAAAAGGGCGCATTGGATTGGAAATTGAAAGGGCTAGTGCCCTTTTAATAGTCAAAAGTGATTGCAAGGCTTGATATTTTTATAGTAAAGAGTGATGTGTGTAGCCTACAATGTATTATTTTTTTTTTGTTTAGAGCAGGCACTTCGTATCGAAGGAGTTGTCGTAGAAACTTCAAAATGGCTCATTCGATGGAAAATAGGAAGGGCTAATGCCCTTTTTAAAAGTTGAAAGTGATTGGAGGGCAACTAATCCCCCTCCCATGCCCACCCTTCCACTTGCCCATTATGTTTAAAAACTAAATGTTGTCTTAATATTAAATCAAAATGCAGTGTGTTAATGCTAATTACCAATAAGGCATCTCAGCAGTATCCCAAGAACAACTGATGGTATTATGTTCAAACTTCTGGGGTAACTTCTGCTCTTAAAATTTAACCAAATCAAAATAGCATAAGTGTATCCAAGCTGTCAAAGAAAGTAAACAGATTCTTTTGCGAATGGTATCAAGTTTTTTGTTTCAGGTCAACTAGAGGAGGTAGGAAACTAAATTAAACAGTACTATTTGTAGCGTATACTTAATTAATTAAAATCACTTAATTAAAATCAAGTTTACTTATATTAAAGTTTACTTAACTAAAATTACTCAAATTAATCTTAAAATTACCAAAACTTAAATTGAACATTTAAATCAAGATTGACAAAAAAACTACAAACAAAAGTTTGAGTTTTGCCTCCTTCTCTCGCTGTAGAAGTCTAAGAGCGACTGCTTGATTCGCGCTTACTGGACACTTTACGTGTGTTGAACAGCCTTGGAAACTACAAGTAAAATCAAACTGAATAGCTGATATACAATGATATAAATTGTTGAAACATTATCAGTTCTAGATTTTATTTCACTCTATTTTTTTTTCATTTTCAAAGCTGTAATACTGAGAAAAGATATTTATAATATAATTTGTTTTCAGTGAATCACCAATGACGCAGTAGGCTTTAGATTTTCAAAGTTAGGGAAGGTGGCAGTATCCGATGTCTTGTTTGTAGTGAAATTATATTTATCCTGAATAGTCATGGAAAGAACTAATAAAATTAAACTGAATATTCGATATGCAACAATAAAAATTGTTGAAAGCTCATTTATTCAAACTTTAATTTTACTGTAATTTTTGTGTTTATTTTCAGTTTTGTAATAATTACAAAAGAAAATATTTGTAATATACCTCGTTTTCAGTAAAGTGCCAATGATGCAGTAGGATTTAAACTTTTACAGTGAGAGAAGGAGGCAAACCCAAACCCTTGTTTGTAGTGATTTTTGTTTGTTTTAAGCTTGAGGTATTCAATTCAATTTAAGTTTCACTCGTTTAAAGATAATATTAGTACTAATATTAGAAGTATTAGTAAACATCCACACAGACACACGGGCATAGTGAGAGAGACAAGCAAACAGCCACTCAGACAGACGTATAATGAGAGAGAAAGAGAGAAACTCCTACAAACATACAGTCAGACACAGACACAGATATCATACAGATACAGTCAGATACAGATATAGAAATATGCAAACATCTGCTCAGACACACTTGCATACACAACCACACAAAACACAACAAACAAACAGATTCAGACATACAAACGGACAAAAACAGACGCTGGGACAAGCAAACACCCACTCGGAAACACAAGCACATAGAGTGGGAGAAACATGCATACAGCCACTCAGACACACAGGCATAGTGAGAGAGAGAGAGAGAGAGAGAGATGGAGAGAGAGAGAGAGAGAGAGAGAGAGAGGAGTCAGAAACACAAACACACAAATAAAAACACGAAAACATGCAAACACCCACTCAGACACACAGCCATAGTGAGAGAGACAAGCAAACAGCCACTCAGAAAAACAGGCAGAGTGAGAAAGAGAGAGAGAGAGAGAGAGAGAGAGAGAGAGAGAGAGAGAGAGAGAGAGAGAGAGAGAGAGAGAGAGAGAGAGAAACACCTACAAAACACAGAATCAGACAAACAAACACACAAAGACACACAAGGAAAAACATAAACACCCACTCAGAGACACAGGCATTGTGAGAGAGCCATGCAAACAGCCGCTCAGACAAAGAGAAGTAGTGTGAGAGGTAGACACACAAACAGAGTTAGACACACAAATACACAGAAGACAGACACGGAAACATACAAACTTCCGCTCAGACACACAAATGTAGTGAGAGAGCCATGCAAACAGCCACTCAGAGACAAAGGCATAGTGAAACCTACAAACACACAGAGTCAGACACACAAATACACAAAGACAGACATGGAAACATGTAAACACCCACTTAATGCCCTTGTATGACACTGGGATATTGCAGCAATACCCTTTGACAGCATGGATATACACAATTTATTTGCGCTAGCTATGATTGTCCGACAAGGATTGCTCCTACCTAAGCTTCTTTTACTACAACTACTGCTGTCACTGTCATTACTTCTCTTAACTATGACCATATCATCAACAACAACTGCTTCTACCGCAACCACTACTCCAAGTACATGTATACTGCCTTGACTTTTTCAAACCCTTATTGTCCTACCACAGCTACACCTAGCACGACTACTCCTATTAAGATTGCTCTAACCATAACATTGCTGGATGCCGGTACTTCTACTACCGCTGCTATTCCCAGTAGAAGGATTACTATTTCAAATTCACTAACTAAACTGCAATACTTACAAATGGAGACAACGACGTCTGAACATTAGCTGGATACATGTGTTGGGGCACTTCAGGAGCCGTACCGGGATACTGAGTACCTTCCAAATTGTTTATATCTTTCATTTTTTTCTTTAGTTCTTTAAACTCCTTTTTCCATTCTTCTTCACTGCATGTGAAAGGTTTAATTACATAATATATTTGGCAAGAAGTCATAGCAGTTCAAGAATAGGATGGGGATTGTTGTTGTAAACTTAAGAAAAGTTGTTTACCTTACTTTTTTAGATTTTAAAAGAACTAGGGGAGCCTTTTTGAAGGGAAAAATATTGTTATTTTTAGTTATATTTTCAACTCCTTGAGAATCTGTAAGAATTCGCAAGAATTCGAGATGTTTTCTGTAAAATGTATTTCAGTTGAAAAACTTCCTTTTATAAATAATCAATATAGGACAGAAAGGATGAAGATCCTTCAGAGCCATCGATAGAGCATAGGGCTATGATTCGATGTTTCAGTTGCATCGTCTTCTTTTACAGGGATAGGTAAGAAGCCTGTCACCTAGCCTTGCAAAAGCAAGAGTCAAGGCTCAGACCCCATATTGCCAAGAGGAACATAAGTTCACTTTTACCGCAGGACTATTGATCATTGTGACAAAAATCAAATGCAAACATAACAAGTCGGGAATTCTCACTAAGATACAGATCTTTGTAAAATTTTTGGTTTTAATTTTGACATCAAGAGCAGCGAGGGTAGTTTTAAAATTAGTTGTTCTTATAACGTTATAATACCTTAGACTTACTAAAAATTATCGAAACAGCCCTCAAAGGGAGAAAATTGGCTTTCAAACTGCTATCAGGGAGCGATTTGTGACATAGTAATTTGTTTCCCTAAAGCTATTATTTGAATATGCTATTCAAAATTTGGCGGAACAGAAAAATCTTGAGGTTTTCATTCCCCATGAAATGATCTTGTGACCTGTCTCAAACACCGGAAAATTGAGACATTTACAAAACTGAACTAATTAGTTTCACATCTATCAATTCATCGAACTTTAGCTTAATTGACTTAAAGCTTTTGTTCGGCAGCTTCGCCAGCGTAAAGGGAGCCAGACGTCAGCGCCGTTTATTGTCTCCAGAGTGGCCTGTTTTGAGAGAGGGTAGGAGCTTTGCTGGGGTCAATGCCCCACGCCGTGAGTCGATTGCGGATGATATCCGTCCATCTCATACGTGGTGTACCTCTAGGGCGTTTCCAGCCATTTGCAGTTGGATCCAAGTCAAATATAAGTCGGGCAGGTGTTTCAGTGGGTAGGCGAAGTAAATGACAGTACCAACGTAGCCAGCAGAACTCAAGCTACTCGGACAGGGATGGTAATTTAAAGGACCGGAGGATATCCTTGTTCTATACCCTGTCCAACCACCTAACGTGTTCGATTTTGTGGAGGTGTTTTGTCTGGACAGCATCTACCTTCATCACTTGCAACTGAGTCAAAGGCCAAGTCTCTCACAAGTACAACACAACACTTGCCATCGAGGCAGAGTAGATACAAGGTTTCGTGAGACGGCTGATCTGGGGTTTGTGGAAAAAATTTTCTAAGTAGGCGGGCAAAAACAGCGTTCGCCTTCACCACTCTTGCTAATATCTCTGCATAGATTTCCGTTTGAGCAACTAATTAAGCCAAGGTAGGTAATCTGCTTGACTATCTCGACATCTTGGCCACATATTTCTATTGCTGTCAGGGGGCTGCATTGTCTCTTGTACACGGAAAATATTTTGGTCTTGGTCCAGTTTACATTTAAACCAAGTGTTTCTGCAGCAGATGCTAGCGTTTCCAGGGCAGTTTTGATGTCAGTGAGATTTTCGCATACGGTTGCAACATCGTCAGCGAAGATAACTCTTCCAGCAAAATCGATGCCAAACAGATGCACCAGCAGTGTTTTGTTGAGAACATGGTTCATGACACAGTTGAAGAGTTCGGGAACAGCAGCGTCGACTTGCCGAACACCGTTTCTTTTTTGAAAATGCGAGGAGAGTTGGCCATTTACAATGATGACAGAACTTTCGGTCTTATTGTATAGTTCTTTGAAGAGATTGATAATTTTCTTAGGTACACCAGCAGATTGAAGGATCAGCAACAGTGACTGTCTGTCGACAGTGTCGAAAGCAGATCCAAAATCAACGAAGGCTTTGTAATATACTCCTTTTATATTCTAGAGTGCTCTCTATCAGCTGTCTAATTATATGGATTTTCTCAGTAGTCGACCAACCCGGCATGAATCCAGCCTGCTGGTGAGACGAAGGGGATGGAGGTTGGAGGTACTTTATTGCCCACTTGAGGAGCAGCATGGCGAACAGTTTTTCTGGTAGCGAGAGCAGAGTTATTCCACAATAGTTATTGTATTCCTTTTCACTTCTTGTCCTCTCGTAGACTGGCACAAATAAGCCTCTCTTCCAGTCTGATGGTATCATTTTAGAGTGCCACGCAGTATTAAAGAGCACTTGTAGCCAGAGGGTAATGGATGGGTCGCCATTTTTAATTATTTCTGATGTCAGGCCACATACTGCCGGCACTTTCTTGTTCTTCGGCTTTCATACTGCTGCTTTAATTTCTTCTGCTGTTAATTTAAAGCCATCGACGGCAGGTGTAGCCTTCTCAGCAGCAGCAGCAGTAATCTGGTCGTCAATTTGGTCAGGTGGGTCTGAGTTCAGTAGCTTCTTTAAGTGATTTTTCCACTGTCGAAGGCACTGTTATTGGTCGTAAATATTTTCGCCACTGGCGAAACGAAGATAAGATATAGTTTGAGTATATTGACCTGAGAGGTCACGGAGGATCTTATATGTGGTTCCAAGGTGCTTTTTTGGAGGCTCCTTGGAGCTCACGTGCTTTTTGTCAATAAAGGTCTTACGGTCTTTGTGTAGCATGATGTTACGCTCTTTATTTAATTCCCTATACACTATCGTGTCCCCGCAAAGACGGGCTTCCCGTCTATGATCAATAATGGCGAGGGACTCGTTGCTGATCCAGTCTTTAATAGTACTTACGCTGCTTCATTTCAGCAACGCCAGTTGCAGCTGCCAGAGTACACCTTCACTTCCTTCCGTACACCTTCCGTACACCTTCCGTACACCTTCACTGTCATCGCACTGCCTAAGAATTTCAAATTTCTTGGATATTTTTTCCTGATACTGCTTAGCCAAAGCGGGGTTTTGCTGGATATGGTAGATATCAATTTTCTGATGTATCTGGCTGGTTTTTGTAGCTTTTAGGTGAAGCCTTATTTTGGCTGGAACGAGACAATGGTTGGTGTTCCCAAGTTCGGTGCCTAGGTAGGTGCGACAATTCATCAAGCAAGGACCATAATATTGTATGGACTTTTTCTTGGAGACTGATCAAAATTTATTTTAGCATGTTTTTCAATTAAAAAATTTTTAGCATATATGAAAATGTGATTCAACAAACAGATATCATCTATTAAATATTATACGTCAAATCATATTATAATTTATGTTTTAGTGTGAACAACTAAAACCTTAATACTACAGAAAAAAAACTTGCCAAAAGCTCTCACAGAGAAAATTAACTTTGAAAAGTTGGAGGTAGTCTTGAGATAACAAACTGTGAAACTATCATTTTCGGAAACCAAAATTGACAAAACAAAATTAACAAATAAATACGATTAGAGGTCTACTATCAGAGTTTTGACTGGACCATTGAAAGAAGATTTTTTTACTGTTCCAGGTAGCTTGTATAGCTCAGTAAAAAAAACTGGAAAAAAAATCGGCACAATCTCTTTCAGGTAACCGTGTTACGTGAAATATTTTGCTCAGTATCCAAAGGTTTAGTTATCTTATATCAATAAGATCACAAAAAAATATATCATATATAATAGATTCGCATACAATAAAAAGTTTATATATGTAAAATATGTTTATACATGAAAATATAAAATAATGTCATATATAATAGAGTATGAATATTTTGTTGGGATTTATCAAATACCCAGCATTTGTTGGTGTTTGCGTATCTTTTTGAGCTCAAACAATAGGCTTAATCATGGTTGCAGAAATAGCTGTAACCTAGTAAAAGACGAACAGGGACCATTGCAACCAAAAAAAAATTACCTGAAACCCCTTATTACACTCAATAACGACATAACTTAGTCAAATTTGCTTTTAAAAAGATTTATAAGCGCTAATTAATTTGTTTATGCTCTTTATATTATCTTATTTATATTATGCTCTTTATGCGAGTCTTTATATTTACTTTCTAGTCTTAGGAATAAATAGAAATGAAATCATTTTAAATTTTTGAGGTAGGATTACTGCAGTAAACCCTCGATTTTGCCCATAATTGGGAAGTGTGGCCTCTAAGGATAAGTTAATTCTGTAGCTAGCTCGAAACAGAATAAAACATAGAAACACCAACACAAAATGCTTTTAATATGTCAAATTACATTACAAGGGCGCCGGCAGAGAATTTTCCTGGGGGGAGGAGGTCAAACACCAAAATATCAGTGGTGGTTGGGTGACAGAAAACATATTTCAGTATTTTCTTCTTTTTCGTGGGAATAAGTTTATTTTTAAACACTTTTAGGAAAAAACTCTCAAATAAAAAGAGCAATTAAATTGCATACAAAATAAAATAAAATACAGTAAATTTTAAACCGTAAGGATTCCTGGCAAAGGGATAAGTTTGTTTAATCAATAATATATTTAATTGTTATACATTTAATCTTAAAAGAAAATCAAAATCTAACCAAAATTACAGAAAGAATGCTTCCGTAGATTATAACAGATGTAGACTTGTATTTATGCAATTTCCTACGCCTTAAAATAGTTTACAGAAGGAGTAAAGATACTCAAAATCATCCTGCCTGCATAGATACCACGTTTTGATTTTATAACGGCCAGGTAAAATAAACCTCTTTAATAACAGGATAATTGTCCTGCTCGAACTTAAATCCTTATATATTCAGATATTAAAAAAAAATAAATAAATAAAATGGAATAGCAAAAGAAAAACAAAATTTAAACTTACTATCCAGCTGTAAAATCTTTTTTACTGCCCTCTTTCTTTTTATTGTCTTATTCAACTAAATAAAATGAACAGGTTCAAAAATTTTTGTCACAAGAGAATATTATCAAATAGTTTGTGATAATAAAAACTAGAAGTAAAAAGTGAATTGGATCAATATTCACCAAAACTAAAAATGGAATTCCATGGCAGTTGCTAAACCGGTAATATAGGCTTTTTATGTTGATTCTAAATACATAATATTCTCTCAGTTAATTCTTCCCCACCCAAAGCCAAAAATCTGAGGAAATTAGCATGATTTTTGAAAAAAGAGGAAACCCCCCAAAAAAGTAAGCGATCTGTTTGAAAACCTCTTTATTAGATACATCATATCAGAAAACCCTACGCAGAGGTTTTAAGCTGCAATCTTTAAAATGTGGGATTTCGGGTTTTTTTAAGAAAAAAAAAAATCGTCGATGCACGTTTAATTGTTTTGTTTTTTCCCAAGAGTGATTTTATCCAAGAAGGTCCAAGATAATTGGGAAAGAGCTCATTCAAACGTAAATTTAAAGCTCTTTTAAGTGATTATACAGATTGGCCCATGGGAAAGTATGGTTTTCTTGCTTTTCTAGGGCACGAAACTACTATATTACCCCGAAGACGATGGATTTGTTATCAATTTAAATTCTGAGATGCTAATTGATTTAAAAGTATGAATAACTATATTTTAGGCTTTGCAGTTGTAAAAAAAAGTATTGCCACATGATGTCAGTACTGGATTCAACCAAGTTGATTCGCTTTATTTGTAATGAAATTAGGTTGTGTTTGGCGATCTGTAACTGCGTATCAGCTATAATGGGGGGGGCGGGTTGTCATTTTTTAGGTGGGGTAGGGTAGATTTCTAAGAAAGTGCATTTCAAAGGGAGTAGGAATTAATTAAATTGTTTCTCTGTACAGCTAAAATGCTACATTCCCATTTCCACCAGCACAGAGGTGGAAAAGGCAAGGCAGGTTATCATAAGCCCCGCTACAAAATTTCTTTGGGGCGGCAAATACTGTAAGGAACTTAGTTTTCAGCAATTTTAAATGGCGTAATTTACTTTTTCTATTTATATGAAGTATTTCAATATATCTAAACAAACGTATTTAATGTATTTATCGATAAGAAAATCCTATTGTAGACGTTGTGATGGTTTCATTTATATAAAAGATTAGAAATCTCACAGAATATCCATCCATAGAAACAATAATACTCCTTTTTATCCAACCGAAATTCTTTTGCAGTAATATTAAGAAGGACTTTTCACCAAAATTAATATTTATCGCCAATTTTTAAGTATATTCAAATTTTATCCAAAATTGAAATTGCAAATTTAAACGTAGGACGATACTATGCCTCCTTAACGATACCTCCACAACGCCTCAATCGATACCTCCTCAACGCCTTGCTCTTTACGCTAAAGTTTTTTATTGCTTTTAAAGATAAAGTTGTGTGATAGAGTCAAACTTTAGCGTAAAGAGCGAGGTGTTGAGGAGGGGACAGCCCCTTTCATATACGGAATAATTTCTCTTCGTTATAAGTTTTAATGTGGCTCCTTACTTTCAGCTAAAAAAAAACTTGTTTTTTTTATTTAATTCTTTATAGGAATGAGGCTGTCTCCTTCTTAGCTCCTTACTCTTTACTGTGAAGTTTTGTTTTTCCAAATTAAAAAAAGAAATCTAGCAATTGGAAAGACAAGATTTTTCAAAGCACTAAAATACTTTTGTTTAATGAGCAAGGTGGTGAGAAGGGGGCAGTCTCCCTTGTATAGAGAGTAATTTATATTTGTTTTAAGTTTTAAACTTGCTCCTTACTTTAGTTGAAAACCCTTTTCTATTTTTTTTAATTACAGTTCATGAAATTGTAAAGTTGTATGAATACTTTTGATAACACATAAAAAACGGTCAATATTTCAATGATTTTTGTTTGGATTGTGATGGGTGGATTTGATCAAACAGTTCGTGGTAATGAACTGTAAGGAGGGAGCGACCCGGCTCAATAGTAACCAAAATTCTAAAGACTGAATTTTTTATACCAATTGATAATTCAAAAGAATTAGCTTATTATTCTGATTCTAAATATATAAGCTTCATAAAGTTCAGTTTTACCCAACAAAAGCTACGAGCCCAAGAAAATTTGTCTGATTCTCTGAAAAAAGATAGAAAAACCCCCTCGAAGTCATAGACTCTTAATGAAAATCACACCATCAGATTCAGCATATCAAACAACCCTATTGTAGAGGTTTCATGCTCATATCTGCAAAAATGTGGAATATTGTGATTTTTGCCAGAAGAAAGATCACTGATACGTGTTTGTTTCTTTGTTGTTTTTTTTTTTCCAGGAGTGATCGTATCGATTCAGTGGGCCTAGACCATCGAGAAATTGCTCATTCTAATGGAAATGAAAGGTTCTAGTGCCCTTTTTAAGTGACCAAAATAATTAGAGGGCAACTAGGACCCCTCCCACGCCACCTTTTTCTCAAGATCGTCCGATCAAAATTTTGAGAAAGCTTTTTCTTTAGCATACTTTAAAGGCCCAGTAACTATCTCTTTAGAGATAAATGACCCCCTACAGACCCCGGGGAAAGGTTTTTAAATTATGAAATTTACCCATTGTTTTATCTGTTATTCGGAATATGCATACATTTTTCAGGTGGGAGGTGAGGAAGAATTTTTTTCTGGGAGGATTTTACACAGGGAGAATTTTCCATGGAAAGGGAAGTTTCCAGGGGGTGAACTTTTCACGGAATTTTTACAATTGGTAAATTTGTCAGAAATCCTTTAATTTTAGGCGTTGAGATGTTAAGGGTAATTGTCCGGGGTAAATTTTCCCCAGAATTGAATTGCCCAGAGGATATTCCTTTGGGGAGGGGATTTTTTCGTGGAGTTGGAGCCAGGTATCCTGGCATTATTAAAAAAACACATCGGAAATTAAATAAAAAAGTTTTTCAACTGAAAGTAAGGAGCAATATTAAAACTTAAAAAGAACAGAAATTAATATATATATGAGGGGGTTTCCCTTTCCTCAAATCCTCACTCTTTACGCTGAAGTTGAAATGTTGTCCCAATTCTTTAAAAACAATTCCTGAAACACAAGGGTCGTTTAATTAGAACAATAAGCAACTTATTGTAACTTTAGAACAATAAGTAGCTGATTGTAACTTTCAAGCGCCGAAAAACTGTAGCGTGAAAAGCGAGGTATTGAAGAGGGGGCAACCCCCCTTATATAGGTAATATTTTTCTCTTCGTTTTAAGTTTTAATGTTGTTCCTTACTTTCAGTTGAAAAAAAACTTCTTTTTTTATTCAATGAAGCTTAAAGACAAACATTATTCTAAAGGCAATGAAAAAAGCCCGTCAATTAAAGTAAAAGTATATTAAAATGGGAAAAGTAATTAATTAAGAAATTACACAAAACAATAGCCTACTTACAAAAAATAAGATATGAACTCCCAGCATTCAGTTCTATTGAGCAATGCCGAAGCGTTGAACAGATACTTTTTCACAATATCATCAGTTTTGAAGTTTGTTATCAAACACCAAAATATTTAATGGCATTAAACTCAATTGCTTATAAAAAGTAACGCATTATCAAAGTAGTTTTTAAACGTTAAAACTAAAATTAAGAAAATCAAATGAAAGTGTTTAATTCAATATTTTTAACATAATTTTTAATAAGAAAAACCAATATATTTGACACCTTTATACATCATAACTGTAAACAATTAAATCTTTCTCAAAGCGACAACTACATAAATACAATCACTCCTGGTCAAATAAATAAATGATAATAAAACACAAAAATGTATCTGTTCTGGGGGAAAATACAAGAATTCCCAGCATTCCTTTCACGGGAAACATTTCTGATTATAGTGGCTTCACATATCAGTTCATGGGTACTCTTGCAATGAAAGCAAAAGTTGACGGCATATTTTTTACCGAAATTGCCACTTATTATGTTGTTTTCCTTGTTTTAAACATTTAGGCTCTTACACTTTCGTTATAGGGTCAAAATCTACTGGCAGCCAGTCATCAATGGGGCAACACACGTTTTTTCCATGTTTTTTTTTCATATTCTGCTTTTTTCTTTGGGTTTCCTTATAATTACTTTATAGTCACAAATTTCCAGGGGGGTCTTTGCCCCCCCATGTCCCCTGCCAGCGCTCATGTTACATTAGATAATTCTGAATATTTTTTCTTTATCATCATTCACATCCTTATTTAACTTTTTTCAAGCCGAGTTATCCAGTAATCACTACAGGTTATCCGTTTGCAGATACCCTAGATTTTACTCTATGCAGAAATTATGATTAGAACAGCAGAATATCATCTTTGCACTTGTTATACATAACAGAAAAAGAAGTCTCTGACAAAATGCAATCAAACTGTAGAAAAGAGCCATTCAATAACATAAAGGATCATCCTATCTCGTCCGCTATAAACTTTTTTAATTTACGTGGCCAAGCTATACAGAAGTGATTAAGCGGTCTTGCCTTAGGTTTTATAGCTTTGATAAGGAGTCAGAATAAACGATAGAAAACTAAAAGTCAAGACCTACTTTCCCAGCAATCTTAGAAAAACCATATAACTTTTCCTGTTTTGTGCGAGAGATAGAGAAATTTGGATTTAATAACCATACATCATCAGAAAGTGTGAACTTCTTTTTGAATTGAATATAGCAGATTTTTTTTTTAGTTGAGTAAAGGACAGTCCCTTAAATATTCAAAAATACCTGCTTGGAAAACATTAAAAATCAGGTTAGAAAAAAGTGTCATTGAATAAAATTTGACGGCTATGGACATTTTATGTTGTGCTAACTCGCTTGATTGAAATCTTTGCCAACACAGGATGCATATTATTTGTCCTGTATAAACATTGAATAGACCAGCGGTCACCAGCCTGTGGTCCATGGACCACTAGTGAAAAAAGGCTAAAAAGAACTGAGATGGGGGTTATGTTGACACATTAAACGATTTCTGCCGCTGTACATTCTTGAATCTACATGCATCTATGAAAGGATGCATTCAACAATAATTGCTGCTGTACATTCTTAAATCAGCATAAATCTATGACACTTAGATCCACCTGTACCTCCAGAGGCACCCAGGGCATCAAGAAGGAGCCGCCAATCTTCCCGCCGGTTTGCTGCTGCAAGTATGTACTCTCACTGAGGTTAGATTGATGTGTGCAGGTTACGGAGATCTGTCTGCTACGTTCGACGCAGGGTGTTTCCGGGTCTGACCCTGCGGCGTGGACCCGATGGCTGCCAATGGAGCGCTGCATTTGGTAGTCAGAGATTGTCCATACGTATTACGTGGCCAAGGTATCTCCATCGGCGGACTCTTATGATATATGTCACAAGAGGCTGGCCAGTCTTGTCACGGATGGATTAGTTTGTTATTCTCTGCTGCCAACGGATGTTGAGAATTCTTCTGAGACATGTGTTTTCGAAAGCAAGTATTCTTCTCTCTTGTTCCTGGTTCAGGTGCCAGGTTTCAGCAGGGTAAAGCAGCACTGGCGTAACATTTCTATTGAAGAGTCGTAACTTTAGCCGTATAGAGAAGCTTTGTGACCGCCATACTTTCCGTAATCTACTGAAGGCCCCATTGGCTTGGCCGATTCTTGTGAGCACTTCTTTTGTGGTCGATCCGGTACTTTCTATTATTTTTCCCAAGTATTTGAAATGGACGACTTGCTCTATGTGTTGGTCTCCGCAAGTGATGCTCAGGGGTGAATCTGTGGTAGCCATGCATTTTGTTTTCTCATTATTTATTTTTAGGCCGACATTGCCACCTCTCTCCCTCACTTTGTCAAGGAGTTCTTGGAGTCTTTGCTTGCATGATTCTAGGACGGTGATGTCGTCAGCAAAGTTTACATCACTGAGACATGTTTCTGGATTCAGCTGGATTCCGTCTGTGCTTGTACTTCGCAGTATGTAATCAGTGACAATTACGAAAAGTAGCGGTGACAAGACGTAACCTTGCTTAACTCCTGACATAATGCGGAAGAAACGGGTTTGGCCATCAGGTGTCTTTACACAGCACTCGCTAATCTTCATAAAACGCAACAATCAGTGAAAGTATCTTTTCAGGGATTACGTATTGCAGTAGGATCTTCCACAGACTTTGGCGGTCTACTGAGTCAAATGCCTTCTCAAAATCAATGAATATCATATAGATTTTGGAGCGCCATTCTCTGCTTTCTTCCGTCAGTAGCCGTAGGGTGAATATCAAGTGTGCACATGAACGGTTCGGTCTGAATACATGTTGCTCGCCGCGAAGATGTCTGTCAAGCTACGACCTGATTCTCTGTAGTAAAATGTGCGTCAGCAATTTGCTAGGTATGGAAAGCATGCAGATTCCTCGCCAGTTGCCTGGGAAGGACGTATCGCCTTTCTTAAAGATCCTCACAAGCGTGCTGCGTTTCCAATCCGAAAATACTTTGGCGGTCGTCCAGATTACTGCGAACAATGCTGTCCAGAACTTGATGCAGGTCATAACAGTCGCTTTGATCATTTCCGCGGATATCCTGTCTTTGCCAGGCGACTTCCTATTTTTCAGTATCTTTGCTGCTGCTATAATTTCAGTGGATGACGACGGATCCGTGCTGATATCTAAGGAAAACAGTGTTGTTGCTTGGATCTCTGGGGGATCCTCTGGTGGAGGTCTATTCAACAGCTTCTAGAAGTGACTGGCTCAAATTTCGTTTATGTCAGACTGCTGTGTTATCAGGATGCCCGAGGGGTCTGTTACTCGTCCATGTTGAATAGAGGATTTCTTTCTAATAATCTCATTAGTAATTTTATAGACGGCTCTTGAATCACCTCTCTCCGCCGCCTCTTCTGCCTGCGCTGCTTTTCGCTCCAGCAGGTTTCTCTGGTCTTTTCTGGCACTCTTCTTTACCTCTTTATCCGCGGCTCTGTATTCGTTTCTGAGGATCTGTTGGTCGGGGGTTTGTCTTTGGATAAGTGATGCTTTTACTTTTTTGCTTGTGTCAATGATTTCCCATGTTTGGTCAGATAGCCACTGGTCTTTTGGGCTCTTGCGGTACCCAATGGTGGCTTTCGTGGCAATGTGAAAGCACAACTTTATGCTTTCCCAGTATTGATTGCTATCAGCATCATCTAGTAAAGACAAGGCTTCAAATCTATTCCGCATCTCTAGTTTAAAGGCTTGGTTGAATTCTCTCACCCTCAGTTTCTCCGAGTCAAAGACTGGATTTAAGGGAGCCTTTTTTGCGTTTCTATTTCTTTTCAATTTGAGGCGGATTTTTGCTGCCATCAGATTATGATCTGAGCCAACGTCAGATCCTCTATATCCCCTTATATCAAGTAGGCTTGATCTCCACTTCCTGCTCCAAAGACAATGGTCAATCTGATTTCGGGTACGGCCATCTGGAGATATCCAAGAATATTTGTGTACATCCCGATGAGAAAATAGGGTACCTACGATTACTAGGTCGTTAAGGAGCACGAAGTCGATAAGTAGTTCTCCGTTTTCGTTTCGCTGGCCCAGGCCATGCTCTCCGAGAACCTCAGGGGAAAACGATCAGTCGTACCCTACTTTCGCGTTAAAGTCTCCTAGAAAACATGCCATGTCATGCCGTGGTATGTCGTTTGCCACGGAGTTGAGAGCTCTGTAAAATTCGTCTTTTGCTTCGTCGGTGGCGTCATTATTGGGTGCGTAGCATACTATATACATCTATGACAGGATGCATTTCCATTTGGCTTTCTATTTCTGCGAAAAAGTTTCATTCTGCTTCAATTTTCAATCCAGCCTTCAGTATTAATTTAGTTTAATTCCTATGGGAACTATACGTTTCTGGTATTCTGCGGCTCAACATTAGCCCCTTGACAGTAAACTAGTACTTATGTGAGGAAGTGTTCTCGAAGTTGAAAAATATGAAGAGCACAGCTATGAATTTGAAATTTATTTAATTAATGGCCTTCTCTGAAACTATTGAGTGAGAAAAAGCAAGAAATCATAATGAGTTAGAAAAGCCAAGAGAATGTTTTGTACTTTTTTGGAAAAAGTGAAGATAAAATAAGTGATGAAACTAGAAGCAATAGTGAGCTATTGATTTACCAGAGCATCCACAGTCACCGTCAGACAACATTACAAAGAACATTCAAAAAGGAAGCGAAAAGAAAAATACGCAAAGTATCAAGAGATTAGGATTCAAACTACCTGAGATTTGAATTTATTCAAGAACCTGGTTGTGAACTGGACCCAAACCCACTTTGTTTTCTTTATAATGTAATTTTATCTAACGCTGCCCTGAAAAAGTGAAATCTTAAAATCCATTTGCAATCAAAACACCCAAATTTAAATTGCCAAATTTGCAATCAAAACACCCAAATTTGCAATCAAAACACCAAATTGATAAACCACTTGAATATTTTCAAAGTGCGCATAAAAGTGGGAAAAAGCAAATAGGGGCTTTATAAAATATGATTGCTGAAGATAAGTCCCTATTAAGGGCTTCCTTCTTGATAGCATTCAAAATTGTACAGAATAAAAAAAAAACATCTACGACAGGAGAAAACTTAATCAAATCTTGTATGTTACAAGCCTGTGAAGCTGTTTTGGGAAAACAGGCTATCCAAAGACTGAAGTTAATTTATATTTCTGCTAACGCTCTTAGGCGTAGAATTGAAGAGATGGCTGAAGCTATTAAAAATCAAGCTATGAAAATGGTAAAAAATTAAACATTTTATGCAATTCAACTTGATGAATCTATAGACGTCTGTAACAGCAATTGTCTTTTGTATTGTAAGGGTTGATTTTCAAAGAGAATCACAAGAAGAACTTCTTCGTTCCTTGAAATTGGAGATCAGAACAAATAGCTTGGATATCAACATTTAGTTTTTAAACATAATGGGCAAATCTTAGGGTGGGAGTGGAAGGGGGATTAGTTTCCCTCCAATCACTTTCGACTATTAAAAAGGGCATCAGCCCTTTCTAATTTCAATCGAATGAGCCCCTTTAGAAGTTCCCACTACGACTCCTTCGATACGAAGTGCCCTGGTCTAAACAACAAAAACTTTCGACCATTCAAAAGGGCAGTAGCCCTTTGAATCTCAAATCAAATGAGCCCTTTTCTGAAGTTTCTCCGACAACGTCTTTTATAAAAACCTTATATGCTCCCAGGGCATAACTTAAAACCCTTGCCCTGAGGGCTTTGGTGGAGTGTCCTCCTCAAAAACATATTCTCTATCTGTAAATCAACTACGCTGAACAAAATGGCTATCTCAAAATGTTTATGGATGTGTTTGGGGA
The DNA here is from genome assembly GCF_049724085.1 of Artemia sp. Qi Xiang Cuo. Lineage (NCBI taxonomy): Eukaryota > Metazoa > Arthropoda > Branchiopoda > Anostraca > Artemiidae > Artemia > Artemia sp. Qi Xiang Cuo. Next base: position 23,465,208 of record NC_142794.1, on the reverse strand, counting down.
AATGATGGGCGGGGGGAGGGGGCTAGTTGCCTTCCAATCACTTTCGACTATTATAAAGGGAACTAGCCCGTTAAATTTCCAATCGAATGAGCTTTTTTAGAAGTTTCTACGACAACGCCTTCTATAAAAACATTATATGCCCCCTGGGCATAGCTTAAAACCCTTGCCCTGAGGGATGTGGGGGAGTTTCCTCCTCAAAAACATATTTCTATCTGGAAATCAACCACGCTGAACAACAAGGCTATCTCAAAATATTGATTGGATGCGTTTGGGTGAATGATGGACGTGGGGGTGGGGGGCTAGTTGCCCTCCAATCACTTTCAACTATTAAAAAGGGCACTAGCCCTTTGAATTTCCAGTCAAATGAGCCCCTTTTGAAGTTTGTATGACAACACCTTCTATAAAAACCTTGTTTACCCCAGGATATAACTTAAAACCCTTGCCCTGAGGGTTGTTTGGAAATGTCGTCCTCAAAAACGTATTTTCAATCTGGAAATCAACTACTCTGAACAAAATGACTATCTCAAAATTTTAATTGGATGTATGTGGGGGAATGATGGGCGTGGGGGGGGCTAGTTGCCCTCCCATCACTTTCGACTATTAAAAAGGGTACTAGCCCTTTGAATTTCCAATCGAATGAGCCTGTTTTGAAGTTTCTACGAAAAAGCCTTCTATAAGAACGTTATATGCCCCCAGGGCATAACTTAAAACCCTTGCCTTTAGGGTTGTGGGGGAGTGTCCTCCTCAAAAACATATTTTCTATCTGGAAATCAACTACGCTGAACAAAATGGCTATCTTAAAATTTGATTGGATGTGTTTGAGGGAATGATGGGCCTGGGGGGACTAGTTGCCCTCCAATCACTTTCGACTATCAAAACGGTTACTAGCCACTCCAATTTCCAATCGAAAGAGCCCTTTTTGAAGATTCTACGACGACTCCTTCGATACAAAGTACCCGGGTATGGAGAAAAAAACAACACATTGTGTGCACATCGTTTACTTAAGCAGCGCTAGCGCGCTACCTATGAAAAGGTGGGCGTGAGATGGGGGTTACTTACCGTCCAATCACGTTCGACTATTAAAAAGGGCACTAGCCCTTTGAATTTCCAATCGAATGAGCCTTTTTTGAAGTTTCTACGACAACGCTTTCTATAAAAACCTTATATGCCCCCAGGGCATAACTTACAACCTTTGCCCTGAGGGTTGTGGGGGGTTTCGTCCTCAAAAATATAAGTTCCATCTGGAAAACAAATACGCTGAACAAATTGGCTATCTCAAAATTTTGATTGGATGTGTTGGGGGGAATGATGGGCGTGGGGGGGGCTAGTTATCCTCCAATCACTTTTAACTATTAAAAAGGGCACTAGCCTTTGAAATTTCCAATCGAATGAGCCTGTTTTGAAGTTTCTACGACAATGCCGTCCATAAGAACCTTACATACCCCAGGGCATAACTTAAAACCCTTGCCCCGAGGGTTGTAGGGGAATGTCCTCCTCAAAAACATATTTTTTATCTGAAAAACAAATACGCTGAACAAAATAGCTTTCTCAAAATTTAGATTGGATGTGTTTGGGGTAATGATGGGTACGGGGAGGGGGGGGGCTAGCTGCCCTCCAATCACTTTTGACTATTAAAACGGGCACTAGCCGTTTAAATTTCCAATCGAATGAGCCTTTTTGGAAGTTTCTAAGACAACACCTTTTTTGAAGCTTCTACGACAACGCCTTCTATAAAAACCTTATATGCCCCCAGGGCATAACTTAAAACCCTTGCCGTGAGGGCTGTGGGGGAGTGTCCTCCTCAAAAACATACTTTCTATCTGGAAATCAACTACGCTGAACAAAAGGGCTATCTCAAAATTTTGATTGGATGTGTTTGGCGGAATGATGGGCATGGGGGGAGGCTAGTTGCCCTCCAATTACTATCGACTATCAAAAGGGTACTAGCCCTTTGAATTTCAAATCGAATGAGCCTCTTTTGAAGTTTCTACGACAATGCCTTCTATAAAAACCTTATATACCCCCAGGGAATAACTTAAAACCTTTGCCCCAAGGGCTGTGGGGGAGTGTCCTCTTCAAAAAGACATTTTCTATCTAGAAATCAACTACGCTGAACAAAATGGCTATCTCAAAATTTTGATTGGATGTGTCAAAAATTTTGATTGGATTTGTTTGGGGGAATGATGGACGTGAGGGGGGGGGGCTAATTGTCCTCCAATCAATTTCGACTATTGAAAATGGCACTAGCCCTTTGAGTCTCCCATTAAATAAGGCTATTTTTACGTTTCTATGAGAGTGTTTTCTTTAAAATTCTTATATACCCCCAAGGAAAAACTTAAAACCCTTGCCCTGAGGGTTGTAGGGGAGTGTCCTCCTCAAAAAGACATTTTCTATCTTGAAATCAACTACGCTGAACAAAATGGCTATCTCAAAATTTTGATTGGATGTGTATGGGGGAATGATGGACGGGGGGGCTAGTTGCCCCCCAATCACTTTCAACTATTAAAAACGGCACTAGCCCTTTGAATTTCCAATCGAATGAGCCTTTTTTGAAACCCTTGCCCCGAGGGATGTGGGGGAGTGTGCTTCTCAAAAAGATATTTTCTATCTGGAAATCAATTACGTTGAACAAAATAGCTATCTCAAAATTTTGATTGGATGTGTTTGGGGGAATGATGGGCCTGGGGGGGTATTTGCCCTCCAATCACTTTTGACTATTAAAAAGGGCACTAGCCACTCCAATTTTCAATTGATTGAGCCCTTTTTGAACTTTCCACGACAACTCCTTCGATACGAAGTGCCCGAGTATGGAGAAAAAAAAAACAACACATTGTGCCCACATCGTTCTTTACTCAGGCAGCGCTAGCGCGCTGCCTATGATTAATAGGAATAATTGTAAGTGGTAACTAAGATAAATTATAGATGAAAACTGTTGCAGCATAATAATCATCTGGTTAATACCTAATTTATTTGGTAGAATATTAGGCTACTCATTCGGTTTTATATGTTTAAGCGATATTAGATTTTTGAAAAAAAAGAGGACCTTGAAAAAAGAGGTCATTGGCCCACTTCGATTACGCAATCAATTTCTCGGAAATCCATTGCCCCTAGGGAGTCTATGCCCATATTTGGTGTACCCCCGGGACCTTTAGATAGCTTTCTACTAAAACTGCTGTATGTTTGGAATATCCCGCCAGACGGCATAATAGTAAAATATTGTATTGGCATGTTGATAAATTGAGAAGGAGTAGTCAGTCTGGACTTGTCCCAGTAAAAGATAGGAATAGGTCCACATTCAAACAGTTCGTGGTAACGAACTGTAAATAAGGAGCGACCCAGCTCAATAGTAACCGAAACTCTAAAAAACGGAATTTTGATACCTATAGATACATCAGAAGAATCAACTTTTTATGCAGGTTTCAAGTAGATAAGTTTCATCCTGTTGAGTCTTACCCATTAAAAATTACGCGCCTGAGAAAATTTGCCTTATTTTCAAAAAAAGGGGGAAACAACCCCTAAGGGTCATAGAACTCTAATGAGAATCACGACCATCAAATTCAGCGTATCAGAGAACCCTACTATAGAAGTTTCAAGCTCCTATCTGCAAAAATGTGGAATTTGTTTTTTTGCCATCAGAAAGATCACGGATGCGTGTTCATTTGTTTTTTTTAGGGGTGATCGTATAGATCCAGTAGTCCTAGAATATCGTGATAGGGCGCTCTCGAACGGAACTTAAGAGATCTAGTGCTCTTTTTAAGTTACAAGAAAATGGGAGGGCAACTTGGCCCCTCCCACGCTCATTTTTTCCCGAAGTCACCCAATAAAAATTTTGAGACAGCCATTTTGTTCAGCATAGTCGAAAATCTAATTAATATGTCTTTGAGGATGACTTAATCCCCCCAGTTCCCGGGGGAATGGCTGCAAGCTATAAACTGCCCATTGGTCATATATAGTATTAGTTATTGGGAAACAAACAGGTGTTTTCAGGAGGAATTTTTTTCTTAGTGGGGGTCGGGGTTGTAGTAGGGGTTACAAGGGATGATCTTTACATGGAGGACATTTCCTTGGGGGAAAGAACATTTCAATGAAGGGGGTGCCAGATTTCCCAGCATTATTTAAAAAATGATCAGAAACTAAATAAAAAAACAATTTTTTTCAACTGAAAAAAAGGAGCAACGTTTTAAAACTTAAAACGAAAATAAATTATTACGGAGAGGGTTCAGCCCCTAGTCAATACCTCTCTATTTACGCTAAAGTTTTTTAGTACTTTCAAAAGAGCTATCTATTCTAATTATCCGGCCTTTGTGATTCAGGGGTTTGTGATTTGAACAAAATTCAAACTTTAGCGTAAAGAGCGAGGTATTGACTAGGGAGCGAACTCCCTAATATACGTAATAAAAACATACGAATATAGAGATTCTTCACGTAAGTTATTTCGTAAGTTACGTCAGAAAAAAATTTCGAGAAAGCCAATTAGCCAAAAAAAAGGAAAATTAATATGCGAATTTAGTTTTAAATATTCATATACGGTGAGCAAAACTCAAAGCTGCATTAATTCAAAAACGTTCAGAAAATAACTAAAACAAACAAGGTTTTTTAACTGAAAGTAAGGAGAAGCATTAAAACTTAAAACTAACAGAAATTATTCCGTATATGAAAGGGGCTGTCCCCTCCTCAACGCCTCGCTCTTTACGCTAAATTTTGTCTCACAACTTTATTTTTTAAAACAATAAAAAACTTTAGCGTAAAGAGCGAGGCGTTGAGGAGGGGAAAGCCCCTTTCATATACGGAATAATTTCTGTTCATTTTAAGTTTTACTGTCGCTCCTTACTTTCAGTTAAAAAAAACTTGGTATTTTTAGTTAATTAGTATTATGGACGGACTTAAAGAGAGATAGGCAGAACATTTTAAGAACAAGCTAAAGCGTGATAGAGTTAAAGGAAAAGGCATCGAAAAGAAGGAAGCATTTGCGGGTAAATTTTTACCAAATCCTGTTATTGACTTACGAATAATATAAATATACCACTCGATTTCTTTTTTTATGCTCTTTACGAATATAATAATCACTTCTATCGGAAATTTATAAAGCCCTTTTTAAAAACATATTTTAGCCCTTTTTGAGCTCTTGAAAATGATAAAAATATAAAAATATGTAGGGTGTAAAAAGGCTTAAAACATCTGTTTTAACTTACTATTTCATAATAAATCCTTTTTTCTTTCCATAAGCACTGACTTTCCACGATTAGGTTGGATAATAGAAAGTTATGAAATAAATTTTGCAATATTATGCCGTTTTCGACGAAAAATCAAAAATAATAAAGCAAGTTCATGGTGTCAAGGTTGTAAAATCAATTTGTTGGAGGCTGCAGTTGTATTTTTGCACAAGGCTGATGACAGTACTGCTTGTTTCAGGTACATTTTTTATTTATATGTTAATTACTAAGTTAGAATGATTCAATTATTTATGATAATTGTAAACATTAATTATACTAATAATTATATATATGAGGATAAAAGAATTTTGACAAATTTTTCAATAGGACTGATTATTATATTCGTAAAGAGCATAAAAAAGGCATCGAGTGGTATATTCACTTTATTTGTAAGTCAATAATATGATTTGGTAAAAATTTACCCATTTGTGACACTTTAGACGTAGAAATTTTTTTTGTGAGGAAAAATTAGTGACAGTACCAAGATAACAAAAAAATAATAAGGCCCCAGGTTCTGGTTGTGTGGTAAATATTTTTTTTAATATGGTGGTTATTAGGTTGGAAATAAATTGCTGAAAATTATGAGTATGATTTTTGAAAAAAGGGAAGTACCTAGCGATTTTAGGAAAACTTTAAATGAACGCATCGACAAGAAAAGTAAAAGGAGTGTTTGCAGTAAATTACAGAGGCATTAGCTTTGTTTCTATGATAAGTAAGTAACAAACTCTCTTGAATTCACCTCTTGGATAAACAATACGGATTTTTCATTCAAGAAATTTTGAAAAATTGTAAGTAAGTAAAAAACTCTTTCTTGAATTCACCTCTTGTGTACACAATACAGAAATTTAGAAAAAAATGGTTTTAGGAGGAATATTAAGAAAAGAACATGTCTTGAACTGATAAAATAAAGCCTTCGAATAAAATTGGTTTGTGTAGTGATTTACATAGAGTCGGAAGTAATGTTGGAAGGGGAAAAAAATTTGCACTCCAAGTAGAAAATGGTTTTAGGAGGAATATATGACCTTTTGGGGTTCTCCAACATACTGAACCTGAAATGTGTTCTCCGACATCCTGAATCTGAGATTATTCAACTTTTTAAGGTTAATTTAGACTAGGTTACGTGCGCGCACGTAACCTAGTCTAAATTAACCTTAAAATGTCGAATAATATCCATGAAAATACTTTGAGATTCAGCATGTCGGCATACTTTCAGATTCAGCATGTCGGAGAACACACTTTCAGGATGTTCGAGAACCCTAAAAGGTCATATATTCATTTTAAAACCATTTTTCAACTTCGAGTGCACATCTTTTTCCCCTTCCAACATTACTTTCGGCTTTATGTGTATCCCAGCACAAACCAATATTATTCAAAGGCTTTATGTTATCAATTCAATACATGTTCTTTTCTTAATATTCCTCCTGAAACCCTTTTTTCGAAATTTCTATATTGTGAGATTGTTACTTACTTAAATTTTTTCATAATTTCTTGAATGAAATTTCTGTATTGTGTATCCAAGAGGTGAATTCAAGAAAGAGTTTGTTACTTACTTAAAATTTTTCTTAAACTCTTGAATGCAATTTCTGTATGGGGTATCCAAGAGGAGAATTCAAGTAAGAGCTTGTTACTTACTTGCAATTTTTCATAATTTAAAGAATGAAATTAACTTATTGTGTATCTGAGAGATGAATTCAAAAAAGTGTTTGTTACTTACTTATAATTTTTTTTTATAACTTCTTGAATGAAATTTCTGTATTATGTATCCAAAAATTGAATTCAAGAAAGAGTTCGGTACTTACTTACATTTGATTTCATAATTTCATGAATGAAATATCGGTATTGTGCATACAAGAGGTGAATTCAAGAAAGAGTTTGTTACTTACTTACAATTTTTTCATAGTTTCTTGATTTAAATTTTGGTATTGTATATCCAAGACGTGAATTCAAGAAAGAGTTGGGTAATTAATAACAATTTTTCATAATTTCTCGAATGAAATGTCTATATTCAAGTAAGGTGAATTCAGTAAGAGTTTGCTACTTGCTTACAGTTTTTTCATAATTCCTAGAATAGAATTTCTATATTTTGTATTCAAGAAGTGAATTAAAAAAACAGTTGGTTACTTACTTACAATTTTTTCATAATTTCTCGAATGACATTTCTGTATTGAGCATCCAAGAGGTGAATTCAGGAAAGAGTTTGTTACTTACTTACAATTTTTTCATAGTTTCTTGATTGAAATTTCTTAATTGTGTATCCAGAAGGTGAATTCAAGAAACAGTTGGTTACTTTCTTACAATTTTTTCGTAATCTCTTGATTAAGATTTCTGTATTGTTTATCCAAGAGGAGAATTCACGAAGAAGTTGAATACTTACATACAATTTACCCCAATTTATTGAATGTAAAATCCGTATTATGTGTCCAAAAGGTGATTTAAAGAAACAGTGTGTTACTTACCTAAAATTTTTCATAATTTTTCGAATGAAATTTCTGGATTGTACATACATGAGACGAGTTTACGAAAGAGTTTATTAATTACTAACAATTTTTTAATAATTTCTTCAATGAAATTTCGGCATTGTGTATCCAAGTGGTGAATTCAAGAGAGAGTTTGTTACTTATTTACATTTTTTTTCTCATAATTTCTTGAATGATATTTCCGTTTTGTGCATACAAGAGATGAATACTAGAAAGAATTTTTTATTTACTTACAATTTTTTCATAATTTCTTGGATGAAATGTCTGTATTGTGTGTCCAAGAGGCGAATTCATGAAAGAGTTAATTACTTACCTACATTTTTTCATAATTTATCAAATGAAATTTCTGTATTCTGTATCCAAGAGATGATTTCAAGAAAGAGTTAGTTACTTACAAATTATTCATAGTTTTTTGATTGAAATTTCTGTGATGTGTATCCAAGAGGTGAATTCAAGAAAGAGTTTGTTACTAACTTACAATTTTTCATAAGTTCTTGAAAGAAATTTCTGTATTGTGTATCCAAGGGGCGAATTAAATAAGATTTTTATACCTACTTAGTGTTTTTCCTAAGTTCTTGAATGAAATTTCTGCATTATGTATCCAAGAGGTGAATTCAAAAAGAGTTTGTTACTTCCTTAAAATTTTTCATGATTTCTTGACTGACATTTCTTCATTGCTTATGCAAGAGGTGAATTCAAGAAGGAGTTTGGTACTTTCTTACATTTTTTTCATATTTTCTTGATTTAAATTTTGGTATTGTGTATCCAAGACGTGATTTCAAGAAAGAGTTGGTTACTTAATTACAATTTTTCATAATTTATCAAATGAAATGTCTATATTCTGCATACAAGAGGTGAATTCAAGTAAGATTTTGTTACTTACTTACAGTTTTTTTAAATCACTGTATTTGGTATCAAAGAGGTGAATTCAAGAAAGAGTTTGTTACTTACTTGCAATTTTTCATTTTTTCTTGAATGAAATTTCTGCATTGTTTATCCAAGAGGTCGAATTCAAGAAAGAGTTTGGTACTTCTTACAATTTTTTCCTAGTTTCTTGATTTAAATTTCGGTACTGTGTATCCAAGACGTGAATTCAAGAAAAAGTTGGCTACTCAATTACAATTTTTCAAAATTTCTCGAATGAAATATCTATATTAAGCATACAATAGGTGAAGTAAGAGGTTCCAGTAAGAGATTGTTACTTACTTACAGTTTTAGTATAATTCCTTGAATAAAATTTCTATATTGTGTATTCAAGAGGTGAATTCAAAAAACAGTTGGTTATTTTCTTACAATTTTGACATAATTTCTCGAATTAAATGTCTGTATTGTGTATAAAAGAGGCGAATTAAAGAACGAGGTTTTTACTTACTTACAATTTTTTCATAATTTCTCGAATGAAATTTCTATCTTGAGCATTCAAGAGGTGAATTCAGGAAAGAGTTTGTTACTTACTTATAATTTTTTATAATTTCTTGAATGAAGTTTCTGTATTGTGTATCCAAGAGGTGAATTCAAGAAACAGTTGGTTACTCACTTACGATTTTTTCGTTATTTTCTGAATGAAATTTCTGTATTGTGTATCCAAGAGGTGAATTCAAGAAAATGTTTGTTACTTACTTATATTTTTTTTTATAATTTCTTGAATGAAATTTTTGTATTGTGTATCCAAGAGGTGAATTCAAGAAACAGTTGGTTACTCACTTACGATTTTTTCGTTATTTTCTGAATGAAATTTCTGTATTGTGTATCCAAGAGGTGAATTCAAGAAAAAGTTTGTTACTTACTTACAATTTTTTCATAAGTTCTTGATTTAAATTTTGGTATTGTATATCCAAGACGTGAATTCAAGAAAGAGTTGGGTAATAAATGACAATTTTTCATAATTTCTCGAATGAAATGTCTATATTCAAGTCAGGTGAATTCAGTAAGAATTTGTTACTTGCTTACAGTTTTTTAATAATTGCTTAAATAGAATGTCTATATTGTGTATTCAAGAAGTGAATTAAAAACACAGTTGGTTACTTACTTAGACTTTTTTCATAATTTCTCGAGTGATATGTCTGTATATTGAATCCAAGAGGCGAATTCAAGAACGAGTTTGTTATTTCCTTACAATTTTTTCATAATTTCTCGAATGAAATTTCTGTATTGTGCACTCAACATGTGAATTCAACAAAGAATATGTTTATCTCACAATTATTTCATTGTTTCTTTATTAAAATTCCTGTAATGTTCATTTAAGAAGGTAATTCAAGAAACATTTTGCTACTTTCTTACAATTTTTTCACAATTTCTTGAATGAAATTTCTGTATCCCCTATCCAAGAGATGAATTCCCGAAGTAGTTGGTTACTTACATACAATTTTTCATAATTTCTTTAATGTAAAATATGTATGGTGTATCCAAGAGGTGAATTCAAGAAAGAGTTTATTACTAACTTACAATTTTTCTAATTTCTCGAATGAAATTTCTATATTATGCAAACATGAGGCAAATTCAAGAAAGAGTTTGTTACTTGCTAACAATCTTTTAATAATTTTTTGAATTAATTTTTGGTATTGTATATCCAGAAGGTGAATTCAAGAAAGAATTTGTTACTTACTTACAATTTTTTCATAATTTCTTCAATGAAATTTCGGTATTGTGTATCCAAGTTGTGAATTCAAGAAAGAGTTTGTTACTTACTTACAATTTTTTTCATAATTTCATGAATGAAATTTCCGTGTTGTGCATACAAGAGGTGAATACTGGAGAGAGTTTTTTATTTACTTACAATTTTTTCATAATTTCTCGAATGAAATATCTGTGTTGTGTGTCCAAAAGGCGAATTCAAGAAAGAGTTAATTACTTACCTACATTTTTTCATAATTTATCAAATGAAATTTCTGTATTCTGTATCCAAGAGATGAATTCAAGAAAGAGTTAGTTACTTACAATTTATTCATAGTTATTTGATTGAAATTTCAGTGTTGTGTATCCAAGAGGTGAATTCAAGAAAGAATTTATTACTAACTTATAATTTTTCATAATTTCTTGAAAGAAATTTTTGTATTGTGTATCCAAGGGAGGAATTCAATAAGAGTTTTATACTTACTTAGTGTTTTTCCTAATTTTTTGAATGAAATTTCTTTGTATCCAAGAGGTGAATTAAAGAAAGAGTTTGTTACTTACTTGCAATTTTTCATGATTTCTTGAATGAAATTTCTGCATTGTTTATCCAAGAGGTGAATTCAATAAAGAGTTTGGTTCTTTCTTACATTTTTTTCATAGTTTCTTGATTTAAATTTTGGTATTGTGTATCCAAGACGTGATTTCAAGAAAGAGTTGGTTACTTAATTACAATTTTTAATAATTTATCAAATGAAATGTCTATATTATGCATACAAGAGGTGAATTCATGTAAGAATTTGTTACTTACTTGCAGTTTTTTTAAATATCTGTATTGTGTATCCAAGAGGTGAATTCAAGAAAGAGGTTGTTACTTACTTGCAATTTTTCATGATTTCTTGAATGAAATTTCTGCATTGTTTATCCAAGAGGTGATTTCTAGAAAGAGTTTGGTACTTACTTACATTTTTTCCATATTTTCTTGATTTAAATTTTGGTATTGTGCATCCAAGACGTGAATTCAAGAAAGATTTGGCTACTCAATTACAATTTTTCATAATTTCTCGATTGAAATGTCTATATTAAGCATACAAGAGGTGAATTCCAGTAAGAGTTTGCTGCTTACTTACAGGTTTTGCATAATTCATTGAACAAAATTTCCATATTTTGTATTCAAGAGGTGAATTCAAAAAACAGTTGGTTATTCTCTTACAATTTTTTCATAATTTCTCGAATGAAATGTCTGTATTGTGTATAAAAGAGGGGAATTAAAGAACGAGTTTGTTACTTACTTACAATTTTTTCATAATTTCTCGAATCAAATTTCTGTATTGAGCATCCAAGAGGTGAATTCAGGAAAGAGTTTGTTACTTACTTAAAATTTTCCATAGTTTATTGAATGAAATTAACTTATTGTGTATCCGAGAGGTTAATTCAAGAAAGTGTTTGTTACTTACTTATAATTTATTTTAAAATTTCTTAAATGAAATTTCTGTATTGTGTATCCAAGAGGTGAATTCAAGAAACAGTTGGTTACTCACTTACGATTTTTTCGTTATTTCCTGAATGAAATTTCTGTATTGTGTATCCAAGAGGTGAATTCAAGAAAAAGTTTGTTACTTACTTACAATTTTTTCATAATTTCTTGATTTAAATTTTGGTATTGTATATCCAAGACGTGAATTCAAGAAAGAGTTGGGTACTTAATAACAATTTTTCATAATATCTTGAATGAAATGTCTATATTCAAGTAAGATGAATTCAGTAAGAATTTGTTTCTTGCTACCAGTTTTTTCATAATTCCTTGAATAGAATTTCTATATTGTGTATTCAAGAAATAGTTGGTTACTTACTTACATTTTTTTCATAATCTTTCGAATGAAATGTCTGTATTGTGTATCCAAGAGGCAAATTCAGGAACGAGTTTGTTACTTAATAACAATTTTTCATTATTTATCGAATGAAATATTTGTATTGAGCTCCCAAGATGTGAATTCAAGAACGAATATGTTAATTACTTACCATTATTTCATAGTTTCTTGATTGAAATTCCTGTGATGTGCGTTCAAGGGGTTAATTCAAGAAACAGTTGGTTACTTACTTACAATTTTTTCGTAATTTCTTGAATAAAATTTCTGTATCGCGTATCCAAGAGATGAATTCCCGAAGGAGTTGGTTACTTACATACAATTTTTCATAATTTATTGAATGTAATATCTGTATTGTGTATCTACCAGGTGATTTTAAGAAACAGTGTGTTACTTACTTACAATTTTTCCTAATTTCTCGAATGAAATTTCTTTATTGTTCATACATGAGGCAAGTTTACGAAAAATTTTATTACTTATTTACAGTTTTTTAATAATTTCTTGAATGAAATTTCGGTATTGTATATCCAAATGGTGAATTCAGGAAAGATTTTGTTAGTTACTTAGAATTTTTTCATAATTTCTTCAATGAAGTTTCGCTATTTTGCATCCAAATGGCGAATTCAAGAAAGAGTTTGTTACTTATTTACAATTTTTTTTTCATAATTATATGAATGAAATTTCCGTGTTGTGCATGCAAGAGGTGAATACAGTAAAAAGTGTGTTACTTACTTAAGTTTTTTTTCATAATTTCTCGAATGAAATGTCTGTGTTGTGTGTCCAAGAGGCGAATTCAAGAAAGAGTTTGTTACTTACTTACATTTTTTCATAATTTCTCAAATTAAATTTCAGTATTGTGTATCCAAAAGGTGAATTCAAGAAAGGCTTAGCTACTTACAATTTTTTCATAGCTTCTTGATTGAAATTTCTGTGTTGTGTATCCAAGAGGTGAATTCAAGAAAGAGTTTATTACTAACTTACAATTTTTTCATAATTTCTTGAAAGAAATTTCTGTATTGTGTATCCAAGGGGAGAATTCAATAAGAGTTTTATACCTACTTAGTGTTTTTCCTAAGTTTTTGAATGAAATTTCTGTATTGTGTATCCAAGAGGTGAATTCAAAAGGAGCTTGGTACTTCCTTACAATTTTTCATGATTTCTTGACTGAAATTTCTGCATTGTGTATCCAAGAGGTGAATTCAAGAAGGAGCTTGGTACTTACTTAAATTTTTTTTCCATAGTTTCTTGATTTAAATTTTGGTATTGTGTATCCAAGACGTGAATTCAAGAGAAAGTTGGTTACTTAATTACAATTTTTCATAATTTCTCGAATGAAATGTCTATATTATGCATACAAGAGTTGAATTCAAGTAAGAGTTTGTTACTTACTTACAGTTTTTTAATTTCTGTATTGTGCATACAAGAGGTGAATTCAGCAAACAGTTGGTTACTTACTTAAAATTTTTCATGATTTCTTGAATGAAATTTCTGCATTGTGTATCCAAGAGGCGATTTCAAGAAAGAGTTTGTTAGATAATTGCCATTTTTCCATACTTTATTGATTTAAGTTGTGGTGCTTTGTATCCAAGAGGTGAATTGAAGGAAAGGTTTGTTACTTACTTACAATTTTTCATAGTTTCTTCACTTTAATATCTCTATGATGCATACAAAAGGTGAATTTAAGAAGGAGTTTGTTACTTACTTAGTTTTTGCATAATTCCTTGAAAAAAATTTCTATATTTTGTATTCAAGAGGTGAATTCTAAATAAAGTTTGTTACTTACTTACACTTTTATCATAATTTCTAGAGTAATATTTTTGAATTTTGCATCCAAGAGGCAAAATAAGTAAAGAGTTCGTTACTTATTTACAATTTTTCATAATTTATTGATTGAAATTTATGTATTGTGTATTCAACAGGAGAATGCAAGAAACGGTAGTTCTCTTATTTACTATTTTTCATAGTTTATTGATTGAAATTACCTTATTGTGTATCCGAGAGGTTAATTCAAGAAAGTATTTGTTACATACTTATAATTTTTCTATAATTTCTTGAATGAAATTTCTATATTGTGTATCCAGGAGGTGAATTCAAGAAAGAGTTTGTTACTTACTTACAGTTTTTTCATAATTTCTTGAACAAAATTTCTATATTGTGTATTCAAGAGGTGAATTCAAGAAAGAGTTTGTTACTTACATCCAAGTTTCCATAATTTTTTGAATGAAATGCCTGTATTAAGTACCCAAAAGGCGAATTCAAGAACGAATTTGTTACTTACTTACAATTTTTTCATAGTTTCTCGAATGAAATTTCTGTATTGTTTATGCAAGATGTCAATTCAAGAAACAGTTGGATACTTACTTACGATTTTTTAGTTTTTTCTTGAATGAAATTTCTGTATTGTGTATCCAAGAGGTGAATTCATGATAAATTCTGTTACTTACTTACAATTTTTCATGATTTCTTGAATGGAATTTCTGAATTGTGTATCCAAGAGGTGAAATCAAGAAAGAGTTCGGTACTTACTTACAGTTTTTTTTTCATACTTTCATGAATGAAATATCTGTATTGTGCATACAAGAGGTGAATTCAAGAAAGAGTTTGTTACTTCTTACAATTTTTTCATAGTTTCTTGATTGAAATTTTGGTACTGTGTATCCAAGAGGTGAATTCAAGAAAGAGTTGGGTAATTAATAACAATTTTTCATAATTTCTCGAATGAAATGTCTATATTCAAGTCAGGTGAATTCAGTAAGAGTTTGTTACTTGCTTACAATTTTTTCATTATTTCTTGAATACAATTTCTATATTGTGTATTCAAGAAGTGAATTCAAAAAACAGTTGGTTACTTACTTACAATTTTTTCATAATTTCTCGAATGAAATGTCTGTATATTGAATCCAAGAGGCGAATTCAAGAACGAGTTTGTTATTTACTTACAATTTTTTTCATAATTTCATGATTTATCAAATGAAATTTCTGTATTCTGTATCCAAGAGATGAATTCAAGAAAGGGTTAGTTACTTACAATTTATTCATAGTTTTTGTATTGAAATTTCTGTGTTGTGTATCCAAGAGGTGAATTCAAGAAAGAGTTTATTACTAACTTACAATTTTTTCATAATTTCTTGAAAGAAATTTCTGTATTGTGTATCCAAGGGGCGAATTAAATAAGATTTTTATACTTACTTAGTGTTTTTCCTAAGTTTTTGAATGAAATTTCTGCATTGTGTATCCAAGAGGTGAATTAAAGAAAGAGTTTGTTACTTACTTACAATTTTTCATGATTTCTTGAATGAAATTTCTGCATTGTGTATCCAAGAGGTGAATTCAAGAAATAGTTTGGTACTTTCTTACAGAAAGACTTTGGTACTTACTTACATTTTTTTCATAGTTTCTTGATTTAAATTTTGGTATTGTGTATCCAAGACGTGAATTCAGGAAAGAATTGGTTATTTAATTACAATTTTTCTTAATTTCTCGAATAAAATGTCTATATTATGCATACAAGAGGTGAATTCCAGTAAGAGTTTGTTACTTACTTACAGTTTTTGTACAATTCCTTGAAAAAAATTTCTATATTGTGTATTCAAGAGGTGAATTCTAAAAACAGTTTGTTATTTACTTACAATTTTTTCATAATTTCTCGAATGAAATGTCTGTATTGTGTATCCAAGAGGCGAAATAAAGAACGAGGTTGTTACTTACAATTTTTCATAATTTCTCGAATGGAATTTCTGTATTGATCATCTAAGAGGTGAATTCAGGAAAGAGTTTGTTACTTACTTACAATTTTTTCATAGTTTTTTGATTGAAATTTTTGTATTGTTTATCCAAGAGGTGAATTCACAAACAGTTGGTTACTTACTTACAATCTTTTCATATTCTCTTGAATAAAATTTTCTTATTCTGTATCCACGAGGTGAATTCGCGAAGGAGTTTTACTCACTATTTTTCACAATTTCTTGAATGTAATTTCTGTACTATGTATCTAAAAGGTGATTTTAAGAAACAGTTTTTTACTAACTTACAATTTTTCATAATTTATCGAATGAAATTTCTTTATTGTGCATACATGAGGCAAATTCAAGAAAGAGTTTAATACATATTAACAAGTTTTTGATAATTTCTTGAATGAAATTTCTTTATTGTATATACAAGAGGCCAATTCAGGAAGAGTTTGTTAGTTACTTACAATTTTTTCATAATTTCTTGAATGAAATTTCGGTATTATGTATCCAGGATGTGAATTCAAGAAAGAGATTGTTACTTACTTACAATTTTTTCATAATTTCCTGGATGAAATTTCCTTGTTCTAATGTCGAAGAGGCGAATTCATGAAGGAGTTTGTTACTTACTTACAATTTTTTACTTACTTACTTACAATTTCAGAATTTTTTGAATGAATAGAACTATTCTAAAGAATAAAGACAGGTTAAGCTTAAATATATTTATTGTATAAACATATTAAAAAAGATTTGTTGAAAAAAAACGCATATGTACATAAAAATAACACTTAAAATTCACGTTTAAACATCCACAAACGAGGATCCCATGATATAGAATACTTTTACCGTGTTTTATGCGCTTATTACGATCAGGTATGTCTCTAGGTATCCATTGCGCGAAGAACATAACCACTGCTTCAGGACGGTGATAAGCCCCTTCAAATTGAGGATACTCAAATTCTTCTAAACTGCAAAGTGGAATCCTAGGGTCACAGTTTCGAATTAAAACTTTATCTTTAGGTACGTTACCCTTTACGTATAGTGCTTCAACCCCGAAAAAGCTGCAAATTTTAGTGACTTCTTCTTGAACATTTCTCAGTTCTTGACCACTCTTATTATGTGGTGTGATCACTCTATCGTAGAATCCCAGTCTGTTCTAATGGCGTAATGTAGCAATCCATAACTTTTTATCATACTCAAACATATTATAGTTCACTATCCTAAGATAAAAGTCAATTTTTTCGAGTTCCATAGACACTAATAAAAATGCACATTTAAATATAACACCACAAGATGATTTTTTCAAACCAATAGATTCTGTATAATAAAGTCCTATTATTATGGAAGCTATTAATGTAATATATGAGCAGAAAAGTACTTCATCAACCTTTTCTATCTTTGCTCAAGCTTAGAAAGACTTGTGACGAGGAGGAGGAGTCCTAAAACAATCTTAATTCATTGTGTGGAGTAGTCATAAAACCCGTAGAATTCATTTTGGGAAGGAGTCATAAAACTCTCGGTGTCTATTGCATGCAAATGAAACATGGAAACTGTTACATAACTTAGCTTGTAAAATATTACATGTTTGTTAATATCATACATCTCCAACTTTTTAATAGATATTCTAAGCGTTGGTGGTGTTTGCGTTCTCTAAAAATAATAGAAATATAACAAAGTAATGTACATTATAATTTTAATTAAGTAATGACATGTAGAATAGTAATATAAAAATATGTTTCATACCTTATTATACATTATTACCCTCGTTGAATAACTTTAGACATTCTGAATCTACATCATAAAATAATTCATCGCGTTCTCTCTTGATAGTGCCCTCTGTAGAGATATTCATCTTGTCTTTGTCTCTTCTTTATATCTTTCTTTTCTACTATATCGAACCTCCTTTGCGAGAGCTTCCTTGTGCTCCGGATCTTCCTTGTAATGGAGAGGATGTTCATTATCTGTATTGTTTCTTGTGATAATGGTCACTCTCTTCCACTGAAGAAACTGATGAGCCTACCCTTTTCCTCACCATTTCTCATCAAAGATTCTTCATCTCATTACACGCAGATTGTCCTCTTCCATTTCATTTTCCATGATTTCTAAATTTGCTGCATTACTCTCATACGAATTACTGAAGTCATGATAGCGGCCATTACAAATAGAACACACACATTAAAAAGATGTTTCTAATTCTACACTTTGATCCATGTTATAATCTGCTACGTTGTTGTTGGATGTAACTTTAATTCTTAAATGGTACTTTCATGTGGTGTCGATAGTCGGCCATTGAGTACCACAGGGAAAACTGCGTTGTGTCTATTAGGAAGCATAGCGTATGATTGGTACATTTGCAAGCATATTTTATGTCATTTCGAGGAAAAGTTGGAGGGAGGAGGTAACCTAAAAGGCAATGTTACTTTTCCATAGATAGCTAAAAGCCAATTCAATAACCCATTAGCGTACTCAATTCAAACATCACATTAACCCATTCGAACAGATTTTATTTTTGCTGTCCTCGGTGCTTTAACAATAAATAATAAGTCGGTGTGGGAGGATCTTACTCCATCTCAACCCCTGAATCTGACTATGAAGTGGTACTAGAAATTTTTTATTAAACTTAAATTATTGACAAACCGAACAAAACATGACAAAAATCGAAGTGTTGCCCTCACAATCAAATTAAACTATTTTTGTGGGAGGGTCTTTATTAAGGATAAAAAAATCATCTGGAGCTCTTGAATATAAGGAAATCCAAACTCTTGAAAAAGGTCCAAAATTCTCTTTTCCATCAAAACAAGTTCCTTCGGCAGATATAGTTTCCTCCTTAGAATACTGTTTGCATAAACACTACACATCCATTTTTAACCCAGATGAAGTGTGGTCTTGTTTTATTAATACACTTCCCGGCAACCAAAAAAGTTACGTCTCATACTAATTTGACGCCAGCAATTTCACACGACCTAAAAATTCGTCGAATCTTCGCAAAGACCCTTCAGTTATAATGACAAAAGCAGATAAGGGAAATTCACTTGTAGTTATAGATACGTTAGATTACGACAACAAAATTTACGCACACTAAAAAGACACAAATATGTACACTTGCAAGACTCACGACCGTACTGATAAGTATACAAATAAAATTATAACCGAATTATAGAATTTAAAACAAATGGCATAGTCACCCCACAATTGTAGAATAAATTTCTTCCCCGGGGTAGCTTTTTTCCAAAGTTTTACGGTTTACCGAAATTACATAAGCAAGGTATTCCCTTACGGCTTGTACTGTCCTTAATTGTAGCTTGTACGAAAGCCCCATGCTTCCAATATTGGAAAGTGGTTATGTATAGCCTTCAAACCTTTACTTTAATCCCAAAAGTCGTATGTATGTAATTCGGTAGATTTAGCGGAAAAGCTTAAAATGCAAGCATTTCAGAAAATACAATAGGATCATTCCCAACACCCCTAATAAATATTAGTTTTCATAAGTCGCCTATACTGTTTAATATTTCTACCAGCTAATTTAAAAAAATTTACTTCTGAACTTGGCTGAAGTTCGTACGACTTTCAAACTGTAACTATCCGCTTTTAAATTAGTCGTTCAGAAAATATGCTTTGAAAATAGATGTTTCGAAGTGTTTTAATTTTTATAGTGGTGGTAATTTCTTTTTTTAATTTTGATTTTATTGCTGGATGTTTGCTTGAATAGCTGAAGTGCCTAATTGTCTTATTTCATAATGATAAGCGAAAAAGTGTGAGAATTTAATGTTCAAAGCATTCACTTGTCTAACTCCCGAAAGATGAAGTCCGATATGACGTTCTCATAACTTTTTTCTTACACATTTATAACTCTTAATGGAGCCTCTATATTAAAAATTGGGAGTCTCCTCAAAAAAGTTGGAGGACGGGAGCCTCATGGTGGTTGAGGAGAGTGGTCCCTTGGGGGTCTAGTTCCCTGATGGTTAGGGTCATTAGTGCTTACGATCCTTTATGGTTCATACTCATAAGCGTCTCACTGGTTCATTTCTAACGATTGTTCTGAATTTCCTTGTTAAAATTCATTTCTTGGCATCTACATCTTTATCAGTATCGACTTTTTAGTATACGAAAATGCTAAAGCATATTTTATATTGACAAAACTGCTTAAATGATACTTGTGTATTATACGGAACACAATCGAGCAGTAAAGCTAGGTTAAGTCACAAGGTCTCACTATGTTTCCTTCCTTATATTAGTTGCGCGTTGTGACATAACAGATAATACGTAGGTTAATTTCTACAAGGAAATTACGTAAAACTCAAGCTAATAGTTCCAGAAATCTAGTCTGATGTAACACCAAGTCGGATTCAATGAGCGTTTGGTCTTGGTCGTCTCATATTCTAGCTCTCTGATTGGCCTAAAAATAGGCACGTAATCTTGTTCGTCCCTTTGTTCGTCCCGGATTGGATAATGGGTCCCTACTGATCGTATCGACTCAGTGATCCTAGAAATTTTGATGAAATTAGAAAGTTCTGATCAAAATTTTGAGATAGCCATTTTGTTCAGCATAGTTAAAAGTCCCAATAACTGTGGCTTAGGGTACAACTTGACCTCCCTACAGCCCCAGGAGAAAGGTCTTTGAGTTATAAAATTTGTCCATTGTTTCTGCTTAGTATTGGTTATTGGGATGTAGGCATACATTTTCGGGTTGAGGGGGGGGGGAACAAATTTTTTGTTGTTTTTTTTTTCATCGAGTAATTTTCCATGGGGAGGAAAGTTTCCAGGAAGTGAACCTATCAGGGGAAATTATTCACTGGGGAATTTGCAAGAATTCTTATACAAAATTCCTTTTATATGTCTTTCTCTGTTCCGTCTCAGTTTTTGCGCTCAGAGTGGTTAAGAGTAATTGTCCAGGGTATATTTTCACCTGGATTGAACTGTCTAGAGGATATTTCCGTGGAGAGGGGTTTCTCCGTAGAGGTGGGGCCAGATTCCCGTAAGAATAGGCGTCCTCTCGCCACAGGAAGCTCATCTCACGGTAGCCTTTCTTGGCATTTCAAATATTCACGAAATAGCGTTTCCCACAGAAAAATCTCTTTATTTTCAAAAGGGGGAATAATGAAAAATCACTTGACTTGTGCATTGATAAGCTTTCTCTAGAGAAAATTATTTATTTTTTATTTTTTATGGTAAATGTTTCTTTTTGTTGATTAGGGTGTTCAAAGGCACGGAATGGGGGAGGGGCTTATGATCTTACGCTTTTTCCTATGGTTTTAATATAATTCTTCTGTTTCTTTCTGTTTTAGAGAGTGAACATCACTAATCCCTCCAATCTGCGCATATTTGAGTTTCACCTTATATGTGAAGTCTCCACGAATTTTTTTATAAAACCAAAATAGCTATTTGACGAAGAAATAGATATTAAATAGGCATAGGCTATTGTTAGCTTAGTTCCTAGTGTACCGCCAGACGGAATTCTCAGTTTGACAAATATATTTTTCAATTCAGATTAAAAACAGGCTCAAACCAAATGTTTGACCTCAATTTGGCGGAAATTTCGTCGAGTGACGTGAAATCCGGCTGTTGAAGTGAAATTCGGCCACTCTCAAAGCCTGGCCTAAATTTATTCACATGCTCGTTTCAACTATGTATTTTTATATATGTGTATACATAATTATATATATATATATATATATATATATATATATATATATATATATATATATATATATATATATATATATGTTCAGGTGTGATGTATATGTTCATTTGTTCAGGTGTGATGTCTTGGTAACTTCTTCCTTCTTGTGGTAGAGAGGGAGGCAATATAAGCTTTCATTTCTAGTAAAATCAAGGCTAAAACATTTCTTCATCCTTTTTTCACTCACCCGTTCTTACCCGCTTCTGTGTGGGAAAGGACCCGTTAGGGTGCCAGATAAATACGATGTTTGCGAGTTCCTTCGAGTTCTATCTTGAAAGGGGTGTTTTAAGCTGTCTGTACAAACTCTGTGGCCTGAGGTGTTGTCTATAAGGTTAAGAGTTACATATATTTCAGTAAAGGAAAAAAAATCTGAGCTTCCGCTCAGAATTAGATGCTTTCAAATTGAATGCTTTTTTGTTTAAAACAAAAATTCACAAAACTGTCAACACAGTGCCAAATCTGGCCTTGGGACTGAGCTTCGGTCCAAGCTAGCCTAAATTTATGAACGTTCTCGTTTCAATATTACTGATGTATTAGTTGATCTTTAATATTTTGCCAAAGAAAGAAAGTAGAATTCACTAAAGCCTTTGACTGTTTCAAAGGAGTTTGACTGTTACGGCATTATTTAGATAACGATCAGAAATTAAATGAAAAAACAGGTTTTTTCAACTGAAAGTAAAAGGCAACATTAAAACTTAAGAAACACAGAAATTATTACGTACATAAAGGGGGTTGCCCCTCCTCAACACCTCGCTCTTTACGCTGAAGGTTTTTAGTACTTTTAAAAAAGCGTCTTGTTGTTCTAATTAAATGACTCTTGTGTTTCAATAGTTATTCTTAAAGAATTGGGACAAAATAGAAGCTTTAACGTAAAGAGCGAGGTGCTGAGGAGGGGGCTAACCCCTTTATATACAACCCCCTTTCAGTTGAAAAAACTTGTTTTTTTTAATTATTAGTAAAGATTGTGGGTGCGGTGAAGATATTAAAAGTAAAAAAGCCAATGTCTAGGGTGTTCTTTCACAGTTGAAGAAAGTTTAGAAGAATAGGAATATGGGTCTCCGAACCAATATTAGACTATTGGAAGCTACAGTGATCACAGTGGTCCAGTATTGTTCTGAAACGAGGGTGCTCTGAAAGATGGAGGAGGATCTGCTAGGTTTTTTCCCAAGAAATTGCCTACACATTGTTTTGGGTACTCGACTGACTAACTGTGTTTCAAACAGTAAACTGTAGGAAAGATATAGTTCATTCCCGCTTTCTACGGTTATAATGAAAGAAAGGCAGAAAGGGCTAGGACACGTTTTGCGGATGAAGAAAAACAGATTTATTAATATATTCTTTGAGGCCAACCTGACTCTTGCAGTCCCCGAAGCTGCGCCGAAAATGGTCGGCTTACCGCCAAAACTTTTCAGCGCACAGCCACCGAAAAGGTTTTAGCGTACCGACGCCGCCACTGATACGGCAAATACAATGCAGAATCTAACATTTATAGATAAATGCAGAAATTTTGAATCTTCTCAAAATATTCTTGTATCTACTCACACATTATGGAATTTAGATTATCATTCACTCGTTTCTGTCCTCTTCGCTACAATGTAATATTTCATAATTAAAATGAGCTTCAACAAGCCATGATATTCTTTGAATACCTTATTTATAACTGCTTTACCATGTCCAAAAAAGGCAGCTATTCTACAAAAGCCTTAGAACAATGTGTTTACATATGTACATGCTTTTTTTTTACATATGTACATGGAAGCATGTACAAAGTGGAAGAAATAAACTTATATGAAAAATTCTTTGTTTTTCTAACAACCTTCTTGAAAAAAACTCAAATATAAAATGCAAATGAATTCCTTAAAAAAAAAATTGTGATTTAGATTAGGTTCTTGATGCTGATGCTCAGTTGATTATTGTACAGGTTGCTGATCAGCTGCCTCCTATGTCACCAAAATATGAACAATGCAGGTTCTTAAAACGGAGTATTCCCACAAGATGGAATGCAACATTTAGTATGATGCAAGGCATCATTCAGTACAAAGTTCTTCTGTAAAGTGTTTAGCGTAAAACTTGGGAAAGTTGATCATGTTATAGATGATGAGGAATATGAACTGAAACATGACATTTGCTCTTTACTGTCAAATTTTTCTACTACAGTCGAGGCCATTGATGGAGAATGTTTTCCCACCCTAAATATTGATCTGCTTTGTTGGGGCTTCCTAAAAGGTCACCTTGAGGAGCAAGCTAATGATAGTAGCTGTATTTTGCTTTTGAAAGAAAAGATGAGAAATAAGTTTGACTTTCGCTTCCCATCTCATGGTGTCAGATGCACTTTTGGACTTAAAAACTTTCAAGATAAATAAAACTGATGACCATCTGGACCCTCTTGCGGGTTCACTGACAAGACGCTAAATTCTTCTTCAAAATGGTTAAGACGCTAGTACTAGATACTGGCACAGGGTACTTGATCACATTTCATGTGAACGGAATTTCTCCAATCAACACTCCAGGCTCCTCTAGTTCAACTTGTAGTGAATATTTTAGTGCAGTAAAAATTCTTTTTTACAAAGAGGAGATTGCCCTCGAAAAGCTTGAAGGGGAGGCTGTAATCTCTGGTGCTTTCGGTGGATCATCTACCCCAGTAAGTTGTGTCGGTATGCCTACCCGCCATGCTCAAGTATGTCCACGGCCACAGTACCCTTATTGCTGAGATGGGAAGGACAAAAAATAAGCTCTTTCACTCTCAAAGGAGTTGGTTAAAATATTTAATTTTTAAACTTTTATTTTATCACTTAAAGGATTGAATCTTGAAGCAATGAGAAATGACAGCTTCTGTAGCGTAGAGAGTGAGGGGTTGAGGGGTAGGGTGGTCAAAGAAGTAGAATGCAGGTTGCAAGACCAGGAAACTTGAACTTAAAGTAAGATATACACATCAGATTACATTGATGTTTCATAAATTAGCCATGCATTTATTGTGCAAGTAAATTTGTTTAATTCAAGTTTTAGAGCTTAATTTGAATTAATTTTTAATTACCTATTTTGTCAGATTTATTGAATTATAAGGCAAGTTAAGGTCTCGCTGTCGACAATTTATATTAAAAGAATGTTTTTGAGAAGTTAGGATTGATATCTCGTCTTTATTTTGTCTGAGGTTTGTTCTTGGTGATGAATCTAAAAAGAAATTGTGCACCAAATTCCGATCAAAACGGATACCGATTAAGTTTCCAAATCTTTTCAAAAGTAGCAAAAAAAATAGAGCAATCGCCATTCAATTGACGGCGCGCCGCCAAAAAATTTGGGTGAGGCCGGCGGTACGCCTCCGACAGCGTAATTTCATCTGTCGTCGCCAATTTTTATTTCGGTGCGGCTTCTGGGTCTAGACTCTCATACATAATAACGGTAGATGGTAATAAGCTTACCTAAGCTGTGGCTGTCAGGTTGTAAATTTGTTCAAACGATAATTTTGACGGGACCTGTGTCAGTCATCATCAGGTTCAAATTCCTGAACCTGATGGGGATTTTGAACCTGATGATTACGGGCACAGGTCCAGTCAAAATTATCGCTTAAACAGAATCAGAACCTGACATCTTTAGCCTAGGTAAGCTTATTACCATCTACCATTATTAAGGAAGACAGATTGTCGAAGATCGTCCTTTTCGGCCAGCCATCTAGGGGCAAATAAACAGCAGATTGTCCCTGAACAAGGTTGGAGGATGTCTCATTTAGATATTTAATAAAAAAGCTTTTTTTTGGGAGGGTGTAAATTGGGAGGCTTTGAGCAGATTAGGATGAAAGAAGAATACGTTGATGTGTTGGCCTCCACCGGCTTGGTGCTGCATGGAGTTGCAGTGAGTTCTACTAGTAGTTTTTATTTTCTTCCCCTTTCATTGCTCAATTTTCTGTATGGGGGAATTTTCCACGGGAAAATTTTCTGAGGTAATTTTCTTAGTAGGAAATTTTACACGGTGGGGGGGAGGGATTTAATAAGCCAAGAAAATAATACTGTAAAGGTTGTAGAAGTGTATGAAAGGGGCTGTGCCCCCTCGATTTTTCATTCTTTGCATTAACATGGACTGTTTTTCAATGAACCAAGAATATGTCCAAAATAAAAGTAACATGTATTGTTTTATTTTTATTAATTTTTCCTAAACTTCGTTGGGAATCGGAAGTCTCATGTATTTATATTTAATTTGAGCATTTTTGGTTCAAATGTTCTGAAAGGTAATCAGTGAATCAAACAATCGCAATTACCAACTGGCTTTACCAGTGCTTCTGGTGCAATTACCGGTGTAATGGCGGTGTAAATGCTTCCAGGAAGATAGTACAAAAATTTAGTGAGGTGGCATGTACCTCGTTCCTAAAATAATTCTTTTTCAAGTTTAAGTTTTAATATTAGGCCTACTCTTCGCTTTCATTTGAAAAGAATGGTTCAAACTTAATCCTAAGGACGAGTCATCGTTGAAATAAATGTAGTATAATTGAAGATAGATGGCTGAACCCTTCGAGGTTGGAAGGTCTCAAACATGTTGAATTTGTTAGTATACTTTTTTTCAAGACCACACCCATTTTCATGGGTATTTAATTTGTTTTTCTAGTTGTTTAAAAGTTGTTACGCCAGTTACTAACGTACTAATAAACTTAAGGAATTTTACACAGTTGGAATCAGGTTAGAAATTATATTCTTATGATGTTGAAATAGTTCTTAAAATAAAATGCTAAGACTTCTTAAACGTTAATCAAAAAAAAGTATCAAAAATCACCTTTTACTAGCCGCTCATTACGAAGTGTTTGACTGTTTGAATTTTAAGAGCCATATGCCATCTACCTTATGAACAAGCGTTGTCATTTTATGTTTCTTTGAACAGAGTATAGGGGCCAAAAATTATTAGGGAGGACCAAGACCAAAGATACCCCTCACTCTAAGTAGTTTTGCACTCTTTTCATATATTTCAAGGATACTTAATCGTTTTTTCAGTTTTTTTCTTTTTTGATAACGGGATTTTTTCACACAATAAAATATATAAGAAAACACTAAAAACAGCAATACAACAACACAATTAACCTTCCGTAAGCTTTCGCCTTCTTGGAGTAGCCCCTTAAACATAGGAATAAAACTTAAAAAAGGGAAGAAGAGAAGAAAAAAAAGCAAATGCCTTACTCCTGACCCCAACAAATCTTCCGAACGAAACACATTCCACCTATCAACACATTTTAAAAAAACCCCGTTTCAATCCAACAAAAAATTAAACAATTTTTTGCATTAAATGTTTTTTGTTGGTGGGAAGCGAAAGAAATTCAATTTAAGATTTCTTCAAAAATCCTAAAACGGAGACAACTGTTGATCTCTAAGGAAATTACACACGTTTGCCGATTTTTTCAAAAATTCGGGCAAATTATTCCAAACATTTGGCCATAATATGACATATTGAAAATAAAGACCTAGTCCTAACGACTTGAGGTGTACTCACTTTGGGAAAGGACATTGACTCCTGTGACTTTTAAATGACCCCTTGTTTTTGGGACTGTAAATTGATTGCTATGCATACAATGATCATGGTATATGATCACACATATGTTTGCACACGTATGTATGGAAAAGTTTTTTTTGGTGGGAGTGGTGAAATTTTTCGGGAGGGGTCAGGGTAGATAGATAGATGTAGATAATTTATTAGTGACTCAACCGGAAACCTGATAATCCACAGCTGCAACTTAAAAAAAAAGAAAGTAAATTGGCACCAAAAGAAATTAGATATAAACACAGCAAAATACCGAACGGAGGAAAATAATAACTACGGATAAAATAAAAAAAGGAGAGAAAAGATCTACGATCTAAATAAGCATACAACTTTAGAAATCAACTATGAACATTGATCAGATCGTACCGTATCAATTAGAAATTAAGTAACTAAGGACCAAGTAAGTTTACGAACTAAGTTAATTAAAGTAATTATAGTAAATTAAGTAATTATAGTAAATTAAGTAATTAAAGTAAATTTTAAGTTTATAAAGTAATTAAGCTTATAAAGTAAGTTTACTAAGTAAATACAAATCAAGAGCAAACATTCACAAACAAAAGATCAGGAAATTATATGAAAATAATGTAATTTAAAGGATTAGCCTATATTTTGATTGCATTGAAATTTGACATATGAAGAAAGGGGGTCAGAGGCCCTCTTCAGAAATGTTTTATTATTTCATATAAAATAGAAAGTAGCCAAGTGACATATACCCAGAGGGTCTTAGAAATATGAAATCCCAAGTTTGTAATTTGAACTTTGTCAAACTTTTCACTACAGTTCACACATAACATGCCTTTTATTTGCCATTTGAACAACTATGCCGCCGGACCCATCCAAAAAATTCCTAATACCCTAAATATTTTTGATTAGGCTATGTTAAAAAAATGCAAAAAAATTAAAATTGGGTACTCTTGTGCTAAAATCAAAACTAGTAAGAATGAGAATTTTAAAAGTTTTGAGGTTTTTTTCCAAATTTAAAATAAAAAACAGAACTATCTAAAAGTACCTATAATTAAAAATAATTCTTTTACTGGTGTATTTTAGGAAAGTTGAAATTTTTTAGCCAAAAAATAAAAGTATTTGCAGTATGGAATAGAAAGTTCTTTTCGAATAGTTGCAAAATTTTCCATGACTAACTTTTGCTTTCATTTTAAGTATTTGAAATATTAATTTTTTATGACAGCAGGACAAATGGTTACTGTTTTTTTTAGTGTATTTGGAAGAAAAGCTTTTGTTTAAGTCTTTCCAGCATTTTTTTCTCTTTATTCGTTAGAAAATCTCTCGACAGATATGAGGAAAATGGTGAAGAGAACCAGTCAGTCAGAAAAAATGATGACGCTCTTCAACTAAAACAAGAATAAGAAACTCATGTAGCTACTTGTGTTTGTCAAACGCCATATAGGTAAATGGCTGTTTCATTTTCTGAAGATTTGACAACGGAAAAAAGTACATTTGAAAGTCCTTGCTAATTGCCTTTACATACATCTTAATTTATACCCAAAGCAATAGTGGTCACGAGTGACCTCTACTAAAACGGTCCAAATCGTCAGACGCCTTGTGTTTTGTCCTAAAAGTTTCTCGGGTTTTCACCCACAAAAAATATTAAGCAGTTTCATATAGTCCAGCAGACTCCCAAGCACTTTTAATTTGGAATGACTGTGATATAAAATCATGCAGAAGTGGCCTGACATCAATTTCTTAACTAGCTCATCTGGCCTTTGAATATTTCACACTTAATTTTAATTTCATGGGAAAGTCTGGCACAATTTGAAGGTGGGCAAACTCGCATTGATATTTTAACTGCTCAAACTTGTTCCAAGACAACTACAACTTTCAACCTCCAATTATCTGCAACTGGCATCTAACCAGCCATTGTCGGTGAAAAAGAACAACAAATTAAGCAGTTCTTTAAAGATTATATTAAAAAAAAGTTTAATTGCAAATGAAAGTAAAGAATGAAATTGAAACTTCAAACAAACAGAAATTATTCCGCATTTGAGAAGACTGCCATTCCTCAACCAGCAACTATTACCATAAGGTAAGTATTTAAATAAATAAAAACTAAATCGTATATGAAGGGAGCTACCCTCTCTCCAATACCCCGTTTTTACTCTCAAGTTTTACTTTTTGCTCTCCATACTTTCAAAAAGGCAGCTCAAACAAAGGCAATTTGAATGACATAAAAAATAATCTTAGTAGCACCTTAAGAATGAACGAGTTTTTTTTTATGTACATTTTCTTGAAAAAAAATTAAAAATTTATTTAATCTTTGTTTTTTTTTTCGACGTAACACCTTAAATTAGGTATTGTTTTCTTAAACCACACTGCCATTCTCTGACGAACAAATATTTTATCGTTATTTAATTTTTTTGAAAGGAAATCGATAAATAACTCAAATGCTCGCACATGCTCTCAGGAAGGCACTATAAAACTTGAGCGTAAAGATAGGAAGGTTGCGGGAAGAGAGAACTCCTATACGGAATACTTTCAATGCAATAAAGCACTATTGAAACCTCGCCGTAAAGAGTGGAAGCGTGAGGGGGAGGCAGTCCCCCTCGTAAAAGATACAATTTGTGATAGTTTTATGATTCAATGTTGCTGTTTCCTTTCAATATTTTTTATATCTTTAATTTCTGTGGGTTCGTATCAAACAGTTCGTGGTAACGAACTGTAAGTAAGGAGCAGCCCGGCAGTAGAAAGCTATCTTATAGTCCAAACCCCACACCAAATATGGGCATAGAGTCCCTAGGGAGAACACCTGTGCTGTCAGTCCCAATCCCACACCAAATATGGGCATGGAATCCCTAGGGAGAATTATTGCGTATTCGAAGTGGGTCAATGCCCTCTTTTTTCCCAGGTCGATTTATTTGCTGTTGTTGTTTGGCCAAGTGCACGCTCGGGGCGAATGTTAAGATCCAGGAATAGGAAACAGGATCATATGTTTCCTTCTAGGCCAATCAGAGACTTGGTTATATCTCCTTCTAGACCAATCAGAGGCTCGCTTACATATGGTTTTCCCCATTACATAACAATTCGCCCTTGGGATTTCGTATATAACGGACATGCAATGCGATTAGATTATCAGGAAGTATTGTGACACAGTAGAAACAAGAATGGATATTATTGATGAGCTTGAAGCCTTGACAGCCTCAATTTACAATGTGAGTTCTGTTTTAGTACATTTTCATTTTTTATTTTCAAAATAAAATTATTTTCCTTCATCACCCTCCAGTATATCTAAGTAAATTACCTCCCCCACAATACAAACACCACTATGCTATCTTTATACTCGCTAGAAAACATAAAATATGTTCTTTTTACTACATAACCCCCCCTCAAAACCCTCCACTGTTTTTACAAGTATAATTCTCGCAATTGAAATATTTCTCTTTTTTCGATAAAATTCTTGCTTTTCTGTATGGTGATCTTTTCTGTAACTGACTTCTGTCAATTCTCAGACATTATGTCGCTCTGTTTTTACATAAGCTCTCCGCGCGAGGTTATAAATAATTTTGGCATCCCATTTTTCCTGTTTTGTTTACATTAGTGCTTTTAGCCAATTTAGGTTTTCAATGCTTTTTACGTAATTCTGTGTTTGTCTGAAAATAACGGAGAACTAATTGTTTGCAAAATTAGCGATAGATATTTAGGACATTGGAATTGTATATTCTATGTAAGAGCGAAACAAGTTATTCTCCAAAAATAATTGCTAACAATATTTTTATGACATTGCTGAAAAGGGGGGGAGGGGGATTGTTTTTCTCGATCAAATTAAAACGCTTTTTCAGACAATTGCAATAATTAAGCGCAGACCTACGCAATCTCTATTTGGAGAAGTGAAACGAGTTATTTTCAAATTAATGTCTAACAATATATTTAGGACATTGCTGAAAGGGGGGGGAGGGCCATGCCTCAATTCTATCACCATCATTGTAAAGTGAAAAAAAACAAAACTGTTTTCTTCGCGTTAGGAAAGTAAGAGGACCGAGGGTTTCTAAGAAAAAAAAGATAGCTTTATTATGCGTAGTGCAGATACCATTTACATCCAAGATTTTAAATTTATGGCCTATAACCTGATAGGCTAACAATCTTTTTTCTTTTTTAAAAGTATATAGACGGGAAACATTTAAAAAAATTTCTCAGCAAGGTAAAAATAGGGGCATTTCACGCAAATTTTACCCTTTGCTTTGGTTTTGGCTTAGGGGGCTTCTCAGTGATAAATGCTTTTTACAAAAAATGATGGTTAGGGGGGTGGGGATACTAATTTTCCTTCTTTAAAAAAGGGGGAAATTATTTTGATACTAACTATTTTCTCTTCTTCAAGGCAAATTGTGAAGAATTTGTGCCCCCACCATCTAAGAGAGCAAGAGAGGGTGAGGCAGCCCGCCCCAATGCAGCCTGGCAGAAAGTGAAAGAGAGAGTGGGCGGATAACTACAATGCCAAAGCCCCACCTACGCAAGATCATGAAATAGCCGGCCCGTCACCCCCTTATCATACATTGTCGAGGGTCTCAGGAGATACCACGCCTACACAAGATCATGAGTTTGCCCTCCAACACGCGCTACCCGGACCATCTGGCACCCAAGTGCAGCCGCGATATAAAAATGTAAGCATTTTTACCTAGTTATAGAAATATATATATCTATTTCTTCCAATTTTTTTTTTAGTCTTTTCTTTTCACTATTTTTCAACACTGTAAAAGTGTGTCTCAGAGATATTAAAAATATTATTTTCTCTATAATCCCACACCCCTTGTTTTAAATTTCTCTGCTTCCCCCTCCCTCGGAGATACCTAAATATAATGTAATTTTTTTTGTAAGTCAAACACACCGCTCTTTTTCTAATCTTTCCAATTTTCTCTGGCCCCACTGTAGGCATTTTCGCTATTTCCAACCTTATAATAATATTTTTAGCTAATTTCTAGTTTACTGCTATCTCACCATTTGAAACTCAAAATGCTATTTTTGCTAGAATATTATAGTTTTAAGGGCCCTAGAAGTAAAACTTTCATTTTATAACAGTAAAAGCTTGTCAAAGATATTAAAGGACATTGTTCCCCCTTTTAAATCAGGTCAATTATCGTATACATTTAGCCTGCTAAATTCTCGTAGTGAAGCCGAAAAGGGACACTATATCCCGGACATAATTTCCTCATAGAAAATTCTTTACGTTATAAACTGTTTTTTATTTAAACACAATTCTCTATCGGAAAGAGACAGTGGCTATCAAGTAAAGACCGCGGTTTTTTCAAAAGCTAATTAGTTTCTACCTTTTCTACCATCTTTTATGACTTTTCTTTTAGCTTTTTTTCAACACTGTAAAAGTGTGTCTCAGAGATTTTAAAAGATGTTTACCCCCCCATCACTCAATTTGAAGGACATAGATTATACCATTTATCTTTTACACATATGGATTCTAATTTGCATAATATTGTTGATAGCTTTCAACCTTACAACTTGCCAAGATTTTGGGGAGACATTCAATAAGAGTTAACGGTTCCCATTTAATTGTTTTTTCCTGAATATCTTGGAACAAAACAGACGAGATTACAATAATTAAGCTCATGAGTTCACAACCTGTAAGGAATTAGAGAAGCGAGTTATTTCCAAAATTATGGTCTAACAATATTTTTTTAGGACATTATGTAAACGACCGGGAGCCGCGGGACCCGGGGAGCGCCGGTGGGCCAGGGAAGTGCCGTGAGGCCGGGGAAGCGCTGCGGGAAGTGCCACGATGGCCCGCTGGGCTGGCTCAGAGGGAGGGGGGGCATTAAATAGTGGAAATTGGGAAGGGGAGTTGTTTGAACAAAATCAAATTGCATTCTATGTAAAGCGTTTTAGATTTTCGTTAAGTATTGCCTTCTATGTAAAGCGTTTTAGATTTTCGTTAAGTTGGAACTTTCAGAATATCGATAGAGTAGGGAATTAAATGCTACTAAGCGTGTTTTAAATAATAATCCAAATTTTAAAAATAGAGTGATTTGAACACTTTGAAAATAAGCTATTTTTCATTTATAGGTTGCATTGGTACCAAATTCCATGTCGCCGTCCTCATCAGTTGGAGAAGGAAAGGACGCAACGATGGACTTCCACAGCAATTCACCATGGAGTGGTAATTCACTGTAAATGTAGATTAGAGTGCAGTTGAGCAGGGGGACTTACCTTTGCTGAGTCCAAACACCTTACAGCTTTTAAATGATTTTACAAATGAATTAACTGGGAACCCTCCCCCCACTGATTACATACTTCCACTTCAATCGAATTTAGTGGATTCCCATATCCCAAATATTGAACAAAGTGGCGGAGGGGGAGGTAGCGTTGATAATATACAAGAGGGAGACTCTGAGCAGGTGAGGTGGGCACCTCCAAAAATTTTTCCAAATTTCCACTCTTGCCTTAGAACTTATTCACGGATACCTAAAACCGTCAACGGTTAGACTGTTGCCCCTAGCGGTAACCATGCCATGCTCTACACACATATCAACAATATATTTTTATTTTTTTGTTTTCTGTTTTCCCAATGGAGGCCCAATCGAGCTCATGTCCATCGCTTAGCATTCAGGTCTTGACAAATAAAGCCCAGATAGTCGGACCCCAACGCTCAAATCTGAGCACTAACTAAGACCCCATTTCTGAGCTAGTAAATTTCAACCGTTCAGGGTGGTGGACTAAGACCCCAATTCTGAGCTATTGAATTTCGACCATTCAGGCTGGTGGACTAAGACCCCAATACTGAGCTAATGAATTTCGACCGTTCAGGCTGGTGGACTTAGATCTCAATTCTGAGCCAGTGGATTTCCACCATTCAGGCTGGTGGACTAAGACCACAATACTGAGCTAGTGAATTGCAACTATTTTGGCACTTTGACTTTTGATTCCCAATTAAATTAAAAAAAATAGGTATTTTCAACTAGAAATAAAGATCATCGTTAAAAACTAAGACGAATGGAAATTATCCCGTATATGAAGTTAGCTACCCCCCTCCGAAATACCTTGTTTTTTTTGTTTTACTTTTACTTTACATTCTCAATTAAATAAAAAAATATGCATTTTCAAATAGAAATAAGGAGCATCGTTAAAAACTAATACGAATGGAAATTATTCCGTATATGAAGTTACCTACCCCCCTCTGAAATAACTTTTTCTTTATGTTAGACTTTTACTTTTAATGCCCAATGAAGTTAAAAAATAAGAAATTTCAACTAGAAATAAGGATCATCGTTAAAAACTAAGACGAATGGAAATTATCCCGTATATGAAGTTAGCTACCCCTCCGAAATACCTTTTTCTTTATATTAGACTTTGACTTTTCATGCCTAATTAAATTAAAAAATAAGTCCTATCATCTTGGAAGTTATTAATGTAGTTGTTAAGCAGAAAAATACTTCATCAAACTTTTATATCTTTGCTCAAGGTTGAATGGAGTTATGGCTAGGGGGATGAGTCCTAAAACCATCTAAATTCATTGTGAGGAGGAGTCATAAAACCCCTGGAAGTCATTGAGGGGGGGGGAGTCATTGAACTCTCGGTAACTAATAAATTCATTAAAATCCCCAAAAAAATCACACAGAATATCCTCACTTTTTGAACTAACACCATGTAAAGAAAAAATCAAACGGCTTAAAACAACAGAGCCCCCTCAAACCCCCGCGAAGTCATTTTAAAAGGCATAACAATTATTTATTCAACAGCTAAGACCCCAATACTGAGCTAGCGGATTTCAACCATTCTGGCACTTTGACTTTTCATTCCCAATTAAATTAAAAAAATAAGCATTTTCAACTAGAAATAAGGAGCATCTTTAAAAACTAAGACGAATGGAAATTATCCCATAGATGAAGTTAGCTACCCCCTCCGAAATACCTTGTTCTTTATGTTAGTCTTTGACTTTTCATTCCCAATTAAATTAAAAAATAAGCATTTTCAACTAGAAATAAGGAGCATCGTTAAAAACTAAGACGAATGGAAATTATCCCGTATATGAAGTTAGCTACCCCCTCCGAAATACCTTGTTCTCTATGTTAGACTTTGACTTTTCATTCCCAATTAAATTAAAAAATAAGCATTTTCAACTAGAAATAAGGAGCATCGTTAAAAACTAAGACGAATGGAAATTATCCCGTATATGAAGTTAGCTACCCCTCCGAAATACCTTGTTCTTTATGTTAGACTTTGACTTTTCATTCCCAATTAAATTAAAAAATAAGTCCTATCATCTTGGAAGTTATTAATGTAGTTTTTAAGCAGAAAAATACTTCATCAAACTTTTATATCTACGCTCAAGGTTGAATGGAGTTATGGCTAGGGGGATGAGTCCTAAAACCATCTGAATTCATTGTGAGGAGGATTCATAAAACCCCTGGAAGTCAGTGAGAGGAGGAGTCATTGAACTCTCGGTAACTAATAAATTCATTAAACTTCCCAAAAAAATCACACGGAATATCCTCGCTTTTTGAACGAACACCATGTAAAGAAAAAATCAAACGGATTAAATCGACAGAGCCCCCTCAAACCCCGTGAAGTCATTTTAAAAGGTATAACAATTATTTATTTAACAGAAATACTCGCGTTCAATTGAACGGAAAAAATACAAGAATTAATTATTTAACAGAAATTCTCGATTTTTTGAACGAACACCATGTAAAGAAAAAATTACACTGGCTTAAAACAACAGAGTCCTTCAAACGGAACTTTGAAAATCAAGAGAATGTAAAAGTTAAAAGGTAAACCACGGTCCCTTTGGGAGCCTAGAGAACCTTTGAGGACCGGGGGGTTCCTTCGGGGTTGGGGTGGAGGGGATCGGAGCCCTTTGGGGTTGTGGTAAGGGACCTCACGGCTAATCCACGACAAAGCACTACTCTCGTGGAACTCAATTCCCATTTAACTCAACCCCCGTGCAACTGAATCCCCCTTGTAACTGTGCCCCTGTATAACCGACACCCCCATGCAACTGTATCCCCTTTAACTGAACCCTCGTGCAACTCAACCCCCTCAAAATACTTTTCAGCCATTTCTTTTTAAATTGACAATACTTTTCAAACATTACTTATGCATTATACAGATCACATCGGCGAGGTAAAGCTAGGTCAAGTCACAATGTCATTCTATTGTTACTTTTCAATTAAGCTATTGAATACCTTCTAGCAATGTCTCTTGTAAGTGTCAAATCTATTAAGTATATTTGCATATTCTTTGTATTGTTAATGCAAGCATCCCATTTTTTAATTACCCGTGAGGCATTCTTAACCATCGTTATACCTTTACGCAAATATCTTTTCGCAAAAAATTCGCAAATCTCGTAAACTAAAGAAGTAATTACCCTTTTCAAAAACATTAGTCCTTCTATTAATGAACCCATGAAACGAAATCAATCTGATAGCATCACACAATCTCGCTCCTAGTTCCAAAAATGGAATGCATGTAGCGTTCGTAGTAATAGTTTTAAAAACCTATTAGCCAAGTTTAAAAAAAAAAACCTACTAATCAACTTACAGATGAATGACCACGGATCTAACCTAAAAAAAAACTTGTATATCAGGAACTAGACATCTACGTCAGAAAAACTTGTCCTTAAATTGCGTAAATCTCTTTGAAAGGGTGTAATGCCGCTGTAGAATAGAATTACCTACCAGAAAAACTGGAAGGAACATAAAGTCCCCGAATTCAAAAGATCAACTCTACTATTGTTTGTAATGTGTATCAACAACAAAACTGGAATTTCAATAGCTGAAATTGAATATTGGAGACCATTTTGGAATTCCATGGTCATTATTGAATTTTCAATTTGTTGAGAAACAAAAATGTTGAATTCCCATACCCGAATTGTATTTTCAATTTTGTGACAAAACAACATGTTAGATTTTATGATCCTCATTGGATTTCTATCTTGTTTGCTGGATTTCCCGTTCTCTTATTGGATTTCCATCAAAAGCGTTGTCCAGTTTCCTTGGTCTACAGTCTAATATCTAGTTCTCAGGATTCACTTTCTCTTTCTTCTTTCTGAAGCATCAATAAATACAAAAAAACAAACAAAAAAAAACTCATTTATTTTACAAGAACAGAAAATTACAACAAAACATTTCTCCTAGATAATATAATACCTCTTAATAGCTGCACTTTTTCATGGTGGAAATCAGTAAATCAACGGCGTAGTAGCAGGCAGACAGAAGACGGTGAGTCTTCTGTCTGAAGTATCTTCCAGAAGTATCTGTCAGAAGTTTGGTGAGTCAGAAATATCTTCCAATCAGGAAAACAGTGACACTTGGACCTGAAGTGAAGATGAAATCAAATCGAGGCACAAATAAAAGAAAGACTTCCCCCTTTTTTCTACCTCCAGAGGTGAACGGTTGCAATAATAATGCCACGAATCCTGTCTTTTCTGAATACCTTTGACTTACTCATCAAATCTCATCAAATCTCTTGTTCGCCACCTCATAAAATCTGTGTGTTATAAAACTGAAACCTCGCAAAATAGATTTTCTGCTTAGATGAAATACAATAAAAATTTTTTCAGCTTCACAACTTGGCTCAATCCCAATTTATAAGGTTTTAAAGATATGCAAATACATTTCTTAAATTTTGAAGAAAAAAAACATTGATTTGGCTTAAAACTCTACTCAAATAACAGGAATTGCATTTTTGGACTAAACCTTGAGAAAAAGAAACTGATAATTGAAAATTAAGGTAAATTGTTGTTTTGTCAAAATTTCAACAAGTATAGACCTGTCATGTAGGCCAATTTAAGGACCCTCTAGAGGGAGAAGGAGTGGAGGTAGGTACTTCAAAATATCTTCCCGGGACATGCTTCGATACTTATGGACTATCTGGAACACATGCGCTATATTATACAGGGAAGATGCGGGTTTCTTTCGAAACGAGTTTCTTTCAATAGAGAAATGGATTGTAAAGCGTAGATTTTTATCGGGTTTACAATATTAAACTATTGTTTTTTGGGGTTTAAGGGGAAAAAGGGTACCTAGGTTCGGTTAGGTATTTAATATATGCTATGCTTTACCCCCACCCCTCCCCCTTAATGTGCAAACATATAGCCAAAATTTGTTTCTAAACTATTATATTTTTATCCTGTTTTGTTGTACTTCATTAGCATCAACCAAACTTAATTTTTCGCGTGAGCTCCATATAGTACATAAGTACCCATACTTTAGCCTGTAGACCCATCCCTGAAAGTTTCGTTTTCCTAACCTAACCCCTTTCCAGTATAGCCAAAAGTAGCTAAATTAGAATTTGCACTGTTCTATTAGCTGTAAGCCACGCAAGATAGATTATAAAAGAAACTAGTCAAACAGGTTCTCTCAACGGAGAATTGGATTGCGAACAGTGGTTTCTAACTACGTCTACAATATTTAAACTTTAATTTTTTGGGTTTTAGGGGGAAAAGGTACCTAGGTTAGGTTACGTATTTAATATATGCTATGCTTTACCCCCACCCCCCTAATGTGCAAATAGATAACCGAATTTTCTTTCTAAATTATTAGATTTTTATCCTATTTTTTTTTATTTCATTATCATTAACAGAACTTCACTTCTTGCATGGTTTACAGCTAATAGAAAAGTACCGTAGAACTTTACCAAACTTTTTTTATTTATAAAAATGTACTATCTTAAACATTTTGGGAAACATAAGCCACAAGTTATCAATATTAATAAACTAAACTGAATACTTACCATCACAATCAGAATGTCTTCTCTCTCTGATCTGAATGCCCCCTAGGTAAAATCATCGCTTCGTCGTATGAAGGTATTAACATTAAATCTACTTCTGTATTATACGTTTGTAGGTAGTTGAAGGAGAGGATTTTTTTTTGGTTTGTCAAATTGATCGTAAATCATAACATTTAAAAACCAAATAAGAGACAAATTAGGTCTTCGGAGGAGGTTTAGGTGCCCTCCAATCTTTACGGTCTCTTATAAAGGACACTAGAACAAAAAAAACAACAAATTGAAACGCATCTGTGATCAGTCATCTGGCAAAAACATAAATTCCACATTTGTGCAGATAGGAGATCATAACCCCCACAATAACATTTTCTGATACGCTCAATCTGAAGGTCTGATTTAAATTAATATTTTTTGACTTTTTTTTTTGGGGGGGGGGGCGTTTCTCCCTTTTTCGAAAATCAGGCTCCCTGTTTTCAAAATCCCTTTTTCTTCTGAGGCTTGGAGCCTTTGGTGGGTAGATATTAAACGTAATGAAATTTGTATATTTGCAATCTGCATAAAAACCCAATTCTTATCAATATTCAGCGTAAGCAGCAAATTTATGGCAAATCCAGGGAAGAATTTTTTTTGAAACGCTTTTTGGGTCTCATTACAAAAATGACGTTCATCGCAAAAACATAAGTTGTACCCACAAAAGGATTTTCGTTCCTAGTTAGAAAAAATTGAACTCAGAAAGCAATATATTTTCACCGTTAGTACTGTTAAGATTAGGGTAGTATCTTAAAAAATTTTCTACCTGCAGAAACTCACAAAAAATGTGTTAAAAAAAAGCGATTGTAAAAGTTAAAAGATAATTTTTGTACATATATCTCTGCGTGTTCATTCTGCAGACAAGAAAGCTCAACTTATTTCAAAGTAAAAATATATTTCCTTATTTTTATAATTATCTTCTTATACTCAAAATTCAACTAGCATTCTCCTTTTTCTGATATATTTCAAATATTTGAATTGAGCTTATACTGAACATATTACTTTCAATGGTCATATAGTCAAATTTAAAATGATATTCAAGAAACTTCAAACTACTGTTGAAGTTCAAACCGTGTTGATTCACATAGCCTGTTTACGGTGAAAATTACATTTTTTCTACTGAAAAGTATATAAATATTAATAATTTCAGTAATTTGTTGGAATGCAACAAGCAAGTCACAATTCCAACAGAAAAATTTGATTTTTTTGTGACTTTTTTTGAATTAAATAAGCAAGTCACAATTCCAACAGAAAAATTGGATTTGTTTTTTACTTGTTTGAATTTGAGCAAAAACTTTTTGTTGGGAATCAATTTTTTTAACGTCCCGCTTTTCTACTTGAGACAAGACACGCAAAGTGTCATTTTTTGTGCTATTTGAACTTGATGATGGTGGAATTTATAAGAAAGACGTAGATATGTGCAATATCTTTTATATGAGCTATAAAAGATCTACCAACGATCTTCTGGTAGCCTGCTAGTACCACTCTTTGAGAAATAGTACAAAACCTGCTATTTTAGTGCCATATGGCACTTGCAGATGGCAGAGTTTATAAAAAGCTCGTAGATATGAGAAATAGCTTTTGAATGAGTCATTAAGAATCTCTTTATGATGTTCTGGTAGCCCGCTAGACCTGTTGAAAAAAACGTGAGACAGATCAATGCTACCGATGCAAAAAAGCGATATCCCTTGTTGTTCAGGGAGGGGAACTGTAACTTCCCTGTACAAGGTTTTGACCATGTTGATTCCAATGGTACACTTTTCATTTTGATATGACGCCATTTTTGAGGGGTGTGGATTTTTTTCGAAATCAACATTAATTTTTTTTTCGCAATAAAGATTTACTTGTAATACGAACCGAAATAATAGTTAACGTTCCTGACTCAGTGTCAGATGTAAATTTTTTTCACTAGGCAGTTTTTTTTTCAAAACGTGTTTTTTAACTTTTGGTTACTATGGGCTGTGGTTCGCTTTTTGATAGGTTGCAGCTGCCGCTGCAACCATGGTACCTTGCCAGGACATGCTTTAAAAAAATGAGCCTAGAAAATGACGAAAAAAAACAACAGCGGATACCGATATTCCCGATACGATACATACGATACCAATACGCACGATACTGATACGGGCGATATCGAACACCCGTTACCACATACAGCCCTTCCCCAGGGAATATGGGGGGGCATATCATCATCAAAACTATATATATTGGACCTTTGAACTATTTTAAATAAAATGGCTATCTCAAAATCTTTATAGGACTAGCTGGGGGGAGGGGGCCTGTAAGGAGGGGGGGCTATTTGCCCTTCAATCTTTTTGGTCACTTAAAAAGGGCACTTACAAATTTAATTCTCTTTCGAATGATCTATTACGCACTTCTCTATGATGGTCTGGCCACCCCTTAACCCTTCTAGAAAAAAAAGAAAGAAAAAAAGGGGGAGACAAATCAGTGCTAGCCATGCAAAATAGTCATTTTCCTTCGTGTTCAAGGTGGGGGACTGTAATTATCCTTCACAAGGTTTTGGACCAAGCTGATTCCAATGGTGTAATTTTTATTTCGATTTGACACCATTTTCAAGGGGTTTCAGGCTCTTTTTCGAAATCACCATAAATTTTTTTCGCAATAAAGTCTTACTTCTAAGAGTAACCGAAACAATAGTTACCATTTCTGACTCACTGTCAAATGGCAATTTTTTCTCAATAGACAGTTTTTTTTAAATACGTTTTACAACTTTTGATTACTATGGGCTGTGGTTCGCTCTTTACTAGGTTGCAGCTGCCGCTGCAACCATGATTGAGGAAAACATCGACAAAAAGAAGAAAATGTCCCTACTAATTAGGCCTACGGGAAAGGGAAATATTTCTTAAAAAGATTACATTAGTAGAGAGGCCTCAGGAGGTCGTGACACTCACCCCTGATGCCACGTACAACTTTTTTTTACATAATTTATGTCTGTTTTTATGGTTTTTGTCAGTGAGAATGAAAAAACAGGAATTTTCTCACATTTATGATTGTTTCTTGGACGGTTATGCGTGTTGGTCAATTTATCTCATATTTTTCATGGATGTCAAAAGCAATTCATGTCTGTTTTGTGGTTTTTGTCACTGAGAAAGAAAAAACAGTATTTTTCTCACTTTTATCGATTAATGAGTCGAACGGAGATAGTGTCAATCACACGTCCTTCCAGATCTTATTTTTGTTTCGTTCATGTGCGCGTAAGACCTAACGGAATAGGAAACAGTTAAATCCCGTGTTTTTTTCTCAGCCAATCAGCAAGACGGATACATATCCCTTCTCAGCCAATCAGAGGCTTGCTGACATAGGATTTTCCCCGTTACATAACAATTCACCCTTGAGATTTCGTATATAACGGGCATGCATTGTGATTAAATTATCAGAAAGTATTTTGACACAGTTGATGACACAAGAATGGATAAATTTGACTCTTTAGAAGCCTAGGCAACTTCAATTTGCAATGTAAGTTCTGATTTAATACATTTTCATTTTTTATTTTCAAAATAAAATTATTTTCCATTGTCACCCTCCAGTATATTCAGGTAAATCCTGAATAAATTTTAATTGCTCGTTTTTTAATTTTAATTTAATAGTTCGTTTTAAATTGTAATTGCGCTCCCTACTTTCAGTTAGAAAAAAACTTATTTTTATTTATTGGATAACTGAAAAAGAACCATAGCTTAGATCAATGCTTCGATGTTTGGTTAAATAAGTAAAGACTAAATATTCACATTTTCAACGTTTAGTATTAGGGGGTATTTTCTTCAAACAGCTTAGAAACAAATTAGGCCGACTTTTATAGACTGAGTTTCGAACGGCTCAGTGAGCCGTAATTCATCTTTCACGGATTCAAAAGGATGCGACTAGCATATTTCGCGGAATTTTTTTACGTTGTTCTTTACTGAAATGAGATAAATGCTTTTCTAGACAAAACTATGGTTAGGCCAGAGATGGGAGTACTAGTTTTCCTTCTGTAAAAAAAAGAAGGGGGAATTATCCCTTATTTGAACTTTTATTTAGCCCCCATTCATATACGGAATAATTTCTGTTCGTTTTAAATTTTAATGGTGCTCCTTACTTTCAGTTAGAAAAAAGCTTATTTTTATTTATTGGATAACTGAAAAAAAACCATAGCTTAGATCAATGCTTCGATGTTTGGTTAAATAAGTAAAGACTAAATATTCACATTTTCAACGTTTAGTATTAGGGGGGATTTTCTTCAAACAGCTTAGAAACAAACTAGGCCGACTTTTATAGGCTGAATTTCGAACGGCTTAGTGAGCCTTAATTAATCTTTCACAGATTCAAAAGGATGCGACTAGTATATTTCGCGAAATTTTTTTACGTTGTGCTTTACTGAAATGAGATAAATGCTTTTCTAGACAAAATTATGGTTAGCCCAGGGAGGGGGGTACTAATTTTCCTTCTGTAAAAAAGGGGGAATTATCCCTTATTTGAACTTTTATTTAGCCCCCATTCATATACGGAATAATTTCTGTTCGTTTTAAATTTTAATGGCGCTCCTTACTTTCAGTTAGAAAAAAAACTTGTTTTTATTTATTGGATAACTGAAAAAAAGCCATAGCTTAGATCAATGCTTCGATGTTTGGTTAAATAAGTAAAGACTAAATATTCACATTTTCAACTTTTAGTATTAGGGGGGATTTTCTTCAAAAAGCTTAGAAACAAACTAGGCCGACTTTTATAGGCTGAATTTTGAACGACTCAGTGAGCCGTAATTCATCTTTCACAGATTCAAAAGGATGCGACTAGTATATTTCACGAAATTTTTTTATGTTTTGCTTTACTGAAATGAGATAAATGCTTTTCTAGACAAAATTATGGTTAGTGGGGGGGGGATGGGGGTACTAATTTTCCTTCTGTGAAAAAGGGAGAAATTATTTATCATACTAACTTTTTTCTCTTCTTTAAGGCAAATTGTGAAGAATACCCGTCGCCACCCAGTAAGAGAGCAAGGGATAATGCAAATTGTGAAGCATGCCCGTCGCCTCCCAGTAAGAGAGCTAGGGTCCAAGATACAACCCCTGCAACAGTTGTTCAATATGGCCGTTGGCCGAAACCCCCCAGCTCCACGCTGCCTGCCCAAGTACAGCAATCTGTGCTAGCCCATGACATCACTGGATCGACTGCACAAGTCCGTACCGTCACTGACCCTACTGTACAAGCCGCAGCCCAATCTGCACAAGAAATTAACGACGTCGGCCCGTCCGCCCACCATCATGTGTTGCCTGGGCCTTTAAGAGCTGCCCCACCAACACAAGGTCCGCCGATGCTACAGCATGCTTCACCCGGGCCTTCGGGCACCCAAGTGCAGCCTGGATTTGTAAATGTGAGCATTTTCTCTACCTATCTTATAGAAATACATATCTATTTCTTCCAATGTTTTTTTTTAGTCTTTTCTTTTCACTATTTTTCAACACTGTGTAAAAGTGTATCTCAAAGATATTAAAATATTAACCCCTCGCCCCCAACCATTGTTTTAAATTTCTCTGCTCCCCCCTCCCTGAGAGATATCTAAATATAATGTAATTTTTTGCTTGTCAAACCGCTCTTTTTCTAATCTTTGCTATTTTCTATGCATTCCCCCTATCTCTTCGCCGCTATCTCATAAGCGAATATTTTTCATGGGTAATTTCTAGTCAATTAATGCTCACCATTTGAAGCTCAAAATCCCTATTTTTTCACAATTGAATATCACATAGTTTTAAGAGAAGAAGGAACTGAGAGATT
This sequence comes from Artemia sp. Qi Xiang Cuo, assembly GCF_049724085.1. Classification (NCBI taxonomy): domain Eukaryota; kingdom Metazoa; phylum Arthropoda; class Branchiopoda; order Anostraca; family Artemiidae; genus Artemia; species Artemia sp. Qi Xiang Cuo. The sequence continues at coordinate 23,420,640 of NC_142794.1, read as the reverse complement.
ATTCCCACTTATCTATCTGTCACATATGGATCCCATAATTTGCGCAAGGATATTTTTAAAATAGCTTCCAATCTTACAAACCCTTGCCAAGATTTTAGCGAGGGGAAACATTGTTGACAATATACTGAGTTAACAGTTCCCGGCATTTAATTGCGTATTTTCCTGCCTGTTGAAGTTCAGTCCCGCGGGAAGCGCTGCGGGCCCGAGAAGCGCCGCGGGAAGCGCTGCAGGCCCGAGAAGCGCCGCGAAAAAAAAACAAAAAATAAAAAAAAAAAACAGTAGGGCTGATTTGAACACTTTGAAAATAAGCTATTTTTGAATAGAATCAAATTGCCGCCTTCTATGTAAAGCGATGTTTTAGATTGTAAATATCTTATATTAAGTTGGAAATTGACTGCTTTCAGAATATCGATATTTGTGGGGGGGAACAATGAATTAACCAAATGCTACTATGTGCATACTACTAAGCGCTGACTTTAAATAATTATCCAAATTTTAAAAACAGTAGGGGTGATTTGAACACTTTGAAAATAAGCTATTTTTTCATTTATAGATTGGACGAGCATTGGTCCCTTATTCAATGTCACCATCGTCATCATCAGTTGGAGAAGGAGAGGACCTCTCTAACAATTCATTGGAAATACCGTCGTCATCGTTAGATATTGATGCGTTTTCTCTTGATTATTTTAATGTAGATGCAGGTGTGTAGGGGGACTTACCTTTGGTAAGTCCAAACTCGCTACAGCTATTGGAGGATTTTACAAATGAATTAACTGGGAACCCTTCTCCTCCTCCTCCAACTCCCGATACCCTAACGAACCCACTTCAAACAACTGAAGTGGAGCATTCACATACCCCAAATATTGTTGAACAACTTGGGGGAGGGGGTGTTGATAATATACAAGAGGGGGAGGGGGTGATGACAAATTTTCCAGACTTTCAATTATCTAATACAATTTTAAATGCAATAGTTGTTTACACTGCGACTTTTGGGGATCCATTTAATTCACTTATGGGGGGAAAATTTGTGTTTGATCCCGTAGAAATTGTGCATGAGTACTTAGATAAAATTCGTGCACTACTGGAGAGCCAAATTCAATTGTGGGGAGGTAGGGATTCAATTAAGGTTTCTATTGTTTTAAAGGTTTTTTATTTAAATGAGGGGAAAAGTGAAGTTTATTATCATTATATACATTCCGAGATGCGCGTAATTTATCCGAATTAAAAAATTTTGAGGGTGTTTTGTCGGAGTGTGTAGGACAAATTATTGCGCATCTTGAGAACTATTACGAAAACGGGAACGGGTCTGTAGTCTTATGTATTAAAAATTTAAGTGTAAATATATGTAAAGTGAAGAAAGATTGTATTCTAAGAGGGGGGGCAGGTGGGCATGATAGGGATACAGCTTTAAAATATAATCCAAATCTAGAAGGTTGTAAAGGTGTCCAGCGGATCTGTTTTGAAACAGATCGAAAATGTTTCATGTTTGTTCTCCTCATATCAGCATACGAGCCTCTAGCACGTGACGCTACCAAGACAAATTTAGATCGATTGGGCTGTACATGGGAAGGAAGGGTCCAATTTCACCATTGTAGATATCTCTTGTTTAGAAGGAAAATACCCAGTAACGCTTCGATCCATTGATATGTTTGAAAGGGCTAATGCTCAGTTAAATATCGGCGTTACTGTGGTTCAGTATGAAACTGAATTTGAAGATGGGGTTCGTTTAAAAAAGAAGGGGGTGGTCTTCCCCGTAAGGGGTCCGCCAGTTGATTTGGTCAAACACTGGGTTTGGTTGTTGTATACACCGCCTAGTGACCCTGCCAATTCAATTGGCCATTTTAACCCTATTAGAGACATTAGTAGAGTTCTGGGGGAGGGTAAGAATAGGGGGAAACGTTTCTACTTTCCAACATGTCTCTCTAGATTTTGGAGTGAATTAAAGTTGCAAAATCATATGAGGCACTGTAGACGGTATGGCTACCAGACAGTGGAAATTGTTTCAGGGGATAGGTCCATTTTACGTTTTAAAAATTTTCAAAGCACACTCTTCCAGCGCAACAAAATATCTTTGGACTGCGAAGCTGAGGTGGTGGAGGTGAACGATCCACAATTTCCAAATTGAGTCAAAGAGTATCAGGCTATTGAAGTGTCCTATGATCAGGTGCAAAGAGATAGTTCTGATGCCAGGCAGTTGTACCAAATAGTACAAATATTGGATAAGGGGGACGAGTTTACGGTCAAAACATTGACTAAAGTGATTGACGTAGCTAATGGTTCTCTTTCTTTTTTGAGAAATACCCTTTATCCCAGGGTGCTGTCTGCAGAGGATCGTCTCGCGATCAAAAATCAAAAAAATCTGTTGGGTTTGTATGGGGTAGTTCGTAGAGGGGGTTAAAGGGACTAAAGGGAAAAGAGAGGGGAGGGGAAAAGTCAGAGGCCATAATCACTTGTGGCAGGACCTATCATCTGGGGGTAGTAATTTTAGAGGGGTGGTGCATCAATCGTGTAACTTAAATGTTGGCCAACAGTTTTTTATCCCTGTTTTTATTCACAATTCAAATTACGATTTAAAATTTATTTTACCGGCACTGGCACGTATGCACAGAGAGGGAGGGGGAGTAGAAAGTCTATGGGTAAACAGTTCATTTACCTATAACTTTATTCCCAAATCGGCCGAAGAGGTTGCTTCTCGAGCTGAAATGGCAGGTAGTGGATAATGGGCATACGTGCTGGGATAAAGTCAGGTATTTAGATTCCTTTAGTTTTTTTCCCAAGGTATTGAATCATTTGATTCAAGTGCAGAAAAGCGACAGTTTTTATAGCTTTCCCTTGCTTAAACAGCACTTTCCAGACAGTTAAGTATATGACCTATCAACCTGCAGAGATATATACGCATATAACTATTACTGATCTAGCGCTAGCTTAAGTGATGTGAAATTACCTCCAATTGAAGCTTTTTACAATTCACTGACCAACAGTAAATGCACAACCGAGGAGTATGAGTTTACCAAGAAGGCGTGGTCTAAGGGGAATTGTAAAATTGGGTGGGATTATTGTAGACTGTACTTGGCCAGTGACATTTTAACTCTGTTGGATATAGTCTTCAAGAACACAGACCAAATCTATTCAGAGTTAGGGTTAGATATAGGCTACTATTTTTCTACACCACATTTAGTGGAGGATTTGATTTTAAAAATTAGCAGGGAGGGATTAGGCTTAATCACAGATGTAGATCCGCACCTTTTTTAGAGCTTTTAGTGAGAAGGGGGTAGTTTGTTCACGGAGATTATGTCTTGTCAATCGATTTGAGCAGACAAAGCACCGGTACAACGTCACATGCAGTGTTCTTGGACATGAACTCATTGTACCCCACGGTACTATTTCACTACTCTCTGCCGTGAGCGAACTATCAGTAGCGTGAGAATCCTTGTGAGGTCCCCGAATTAACCAATGTCGAGGAAAATGGGCCACAAGGATGTTTCATTTAAAATGCTGTTCACATTCCGGTGGACCTTCACGACTCCGTCAAAGATTTTGTTTTTCCCTGTATCAATCGACCAGTGACCAGGGACTCATTGAGTCCCTAAATTTGATCATAGGTTGAGGATATGGGGATGCACTAGACCCTCTATAAGACAAAACTGATAGATGATTTAGACCCTAAAGAAAATTTTATTGTTCACCATGAGCTTTTTTGTTGGAAGTTGAGCAACGGTTTCAAAATCATCAAAATACATAGGGTCCTACAGTTTAATCAGCGACCCCATATGAAAACTTGTATCGATACCTTTGTCAACAAACGCTCTAGGGCAAACTCAAAGGTAGAGAAGGAAATGTACAAACTGATCTTAAATTCAGCGTTTGCCAATATGTGTGAAAGCTTACGTAACAGATCTCACTGCAACGTTGTGACTGACCCTCTAGAGTATGCACCAATTATTGCCAATACCAATTTTACATCGTTCACGAGCATAGAGACTGGCATGGTTCTTCTACACAGGCGAAAGCGAAATGTGGTACTGAACAAGAATATAGCAGGAGGCAGTTCAGTACTAGAAATTTCAAAAAACCTTATGTTGTCGTTTTTTTACAATTTGTGCAAGGTGCAATGGCCAAGGGAGGTTCAAGTTTACTATGGGGATACAGAGTCTATGCTGTTAAAGGTAAATGGGACTGAAGATTTATTGGGTGATCTAGAAGAGGGGGAACACATCAGCTCGCGGATGGATTTCACCAACTGGAATCCATCTCTCTACCCCGAGTTGATGAAACGTCAAGCCCCCAACCAATTAATAATGTTAAAATGAGAGACGGGGAGCGATTTGATATCCAGGGGGTGTTCCCGGGTCCTAAAGTTTATTGCGTTAAAACACATAATGGGGATGAAAAGCAGGCGTGTAAAGGGGTGCCTACACATTTTGTAAGGATCAATTTCAACATGAGCATTTACAAAGACTGTGTAGAAAGTAGGCTAGTGCTGAGAGCATAGGTTCTTGCAATTTGCTCTATACAGTATAGAAATTATACTATGAGAGTGGAAAAAAATGCAATGTCATGTATATCTGACAAAGTCTATGTGCTCGAGAATGGTGTGAGTGTCCTGCCTCATGGCCACTACCGTATTTAAGACCGATTTGAATGCATAGACTATCGCAATCAACTTGGTCTGGATAAATTAACCTAACCTGACTAACCCAAGCACTAACCACCACCAACCCATTCATAAATTAACTAACCACCCAACCCGTTCATAAATTAACTAATCTAACCTCAACTAACCCAACCACTAACCTGCCGCAGTGACGACAACTATTGTATTAGTTTTTTCCACCGCGGCTCCCGGCGGGGGTTGGGGGTCCCACCCGCGGCCGCTCCCAGGGGGGGTGGGGTCCCACCGACGGCCGGCCTTTGGCCTTGTGGCCCTGGGGGGGGGGGACCCCACCTTTAAATTCATTGTAATGTTCAACTGTGCTAGTTCATGTTCCAAGTGTTTTTTGTTGTTGTTGTTGTACAGAAAAGTGTTGATGTTGTTGTACAGAAAAGTGCTTAAAGATAATAAGTGTTACTTGCTGTTGATGGACAAAAGTGTTTTTATTTATATTGTACATAAAGTGTTTATCATTGTTCATGTTGAACAAATAGAGTTTTCATGT
>NC_142794.1:23332709-23414984 GCF_049724085.1 Artemia sp. Qi Xiang Cuo | reverse complement strand
ACCCTCTCTGGCTTTCTTGGAAGGAGGGGGCACGCATTCTTCATAATTGGCCTTAAAAAGAAGAGAAAAATTAGTATCTAAATAATTTGCCCCTTTTTTTTACAGAAAGAAAGTTATTAACTACAATTTTGTTTAGAAAAGTATTGCATTTTAGTAAAGCAAAAAACCCATATTCTCTCCCCCCTAAATTTAGGAAAATTAACCCACCCTAAGTCTACCCCCTCATTGAGTTAATCATGTGTTTTATTCAAGCGAAAGCCATATCTTACTATCCTTTATTCAATGTTATAGCTAAAATCACTAAATGATGAAGAAGCAATTAAGGTAAGAAACAATTATCTTTTCTATTTTGTCACTATTAAAAGTGCTAACCTCCTCCCCAGAAAAAAATCCTGGATTCACGCTCCCCTCCCGGGAATATAAAAGAAACTCTATCGAAAGAAAGCCTGAAAAAAATTAAAAACATGCCTATAGACGCAACGCATATATTTACACATTAGTTTTCTTGTCAAAGGGTATACATATCTACACAACGAATCACCCCTCTTACTTCTCATGTGAAGAAACAGTTTGTTTTCATTTTAAAATCATGGCGATAGAATTGAGGCATGGCCCCCTCCCCCTTTCGCCAATGTCCTAAATATATTGTTAGATCTTAATTTGAAAATAACGAGATTTCACCGGTTCTCTGTTACGAAACTACAAGCTTAATATACTGCAATCTCTTTTTGCTTAAAACTGTTTAATTTGACAGAAGAATAGTTCCATTGACATGACCGCGTTTGTAAACAAAACCGGAAAAAGGGTGACAAAGTAATTATATGCTTGCGGAAATGTATCGTCAAGTTAGCGGCTTAATAGCGACGTGTGACACAGAGAAAAAATAAATTTGAGAAAATGTATTTCATTTTGTGGTGGTTAGCTTTCGATGGTAAAAGAATATATTTTCGTTTTCATTGCAAAGTGATGTTGGTATTAGAGGGGTGGGGGGAGGGATTTAGCTGGAAAGATAGAGGGAAGGAATTTATCAAAATGGTATTTCTTTGTGCGACAATTTTGGGTTGAAAGACACTGGAAGAGTAAGGGGGATATTGTTAGACCCATAATTCAAAAATAACTTGTTTCTCTCCTTTTTTATAAGTTGTACAGGCCTAGCTTAATTGTCTGTATGAAAGCGTTTTAATTTGACAGGAGAAAAACATCCCATTTTGATCTGAGAAACCTTTTATAGGAAGTGCTTTAAAAAGGGTGACAGCTAATTTTAGGCCTCGCGCTGGAGCATTATGTCAAAACCAGAGCGATATTTTCATTAAAAATTGACAGAAGTCAGTGACCGCTTTAGCTGTAAATATAGAAGGAAGGATATTTATTTCTCTTTGCGAGAATTTGATTGTAAAACAATGGTGGGGGGTGGATTTATCTGGAAATATAGAAGGAAGGAATTTAACGAAATGGTATTTCTTTTTGTGAGAATTTGATTGTAAAACAATGGTGGGGGGGTTTAGGTTTTGAGGGTAAAAGAAATATTTTATGTATTTAATTTTGATGGAGAAACAGTTCCGTTGACCGCGTTTGTAAGCCGGAAAGGGCCAGAGCTAATTATATGCCTCGCGCCGGAGAGCCTTGTGTCAAAACCAGAGCAACATTTTCAATAAAAATTGACAGAAGTCAGTGATCGCTTTAGCTGGAAATATAGAAGGAAGGATAATTATTTCTTTTTGCGAGAATTTGGGATTGTAAAACAAAGGGGGATGGGGTTAGGTTTTGAGGGTAAAAGAATATATTTATGTTTTCTAGTGAGTTTGTATTTTGGGGAGAGGGGGGACTTACCCCGCTATACTGGAGGGTGATCAAGGAAAATAATTTTATTTTGAAAATAAAAATGTATTAAATCAGAACTTACATTGCTAATTGTGGCTGCCAAGGCTTCAAGTTCATCAATAATTTCATGTGTTCTATCCATTGTGTTCTGGAACTTTCTGATAATTTAATCACATTGCATGCCCGTTATCTACGAAATCTCAAGGGTGAATTGTTATGTAACGGGGAAATCATATGTAAGCAGGCCTCTGATTGGCTGAGAAGGAGGATGTATCCGACTCGCTGATTGGCTGAGAAGGAAACACGTGATCTAACTGTTTCCGGGAATGTCATAACATTGCCTAGAGCAACAACAACAAATACTATTTCTGGACACCATGACATTCACGAACGATTACGCAATCAAGTTCTCGGAAATTCACTTCCCCCTCGAGTCCTAGATCAATAACATTGTTCCCGTTAGAATTCAATGCGCATGTGCAACCTTCGCCCCGGAGCTATAAAACATAGAAACATCAAATAAATCGACCTTGGAAAAAGAGGTCATTGACCGATTACGCAATCAATTTCTCCCTAGGGAGGCTATGCCCTTATTTGGTGCCCCGTCAGCATTAAAAATGCCGACAGAACCACGTGGTTCTGTTCGGAGTCGGACCCCCTCCTCTACTATCGTATAAACTTCATAGGGGACTCATTAAATGGGTAATCAGAAGTTTTAATGCCCTTTTTAAGATTATGAGTGATCAGTTGGTGGACATCCCCCCTCCCTCACACACACACTTAGGGTTGTTCCGAAATACATATAATAGAAATTTTGAAATGGCCATATGTTGTCGTAGAAACTTCAAAAATAGCTCATTTGATTGGAAATTTAAAGAGCCAGTGCCCTTTTAAATAGTCGAAAGTAAATAGAGAGCCACTATCCGCCCATTCCTCCCGCGCCCACCATTTCCCAGAAACATTGAGTTAAAATTTGGAGATAGAAATTTTGATCAACGTAATTGAAAGGTCCGGAAATTATGTCTTTGTAGATGATATTCCCCCAACAGCCTCAGGGAAAGTGTTTTTATTTATGCCCTGGGGGCATACAAGGCATATATTGAAAGGGTGATCGTGTAAACCTTGGAGGGGGTTCATTGGATTGGTAATCAGAAGTTCTAGCGTCCTTTGTAAGATTCAGACTGCCTGGAGGGTGGATAACACCCCCTCAAATTTTAGATTTACCTGAAATGTAAATGATAAAATTTTTATACGGCCAATCGTTGTCGTAGAAACTTCGAAAAAGACTGACTTCGAACTGGAAACTTCGACTGGAAATTCGAAAGGACCAGTGCCCTTTCTACTACTCAATAGTTATTGGAGAACCCCCCCCCCCAACACACCCATCAATTCCCAAAACAAATTTAATCAAAATTTTGAGAAAGATATTGTGTTAATCGTAGTTGAAAGTTCTGGAAATTATGTCCTTGACAAGCGCCATACTTTCTCAAGACCAGAACACAATTTGCACTTTACTGAACACAAAATACATTTAAATGTTTTCACTTTGTCTTTACGTATTTAAAATGTTTTTACTAGATATATGAAGGGGCAAGTCCTACCCCTTGCACTCCAATTACAGAGTGAGTGTCACGTGCCCTGTCTAAGAGAAACAAGAAATAGGAGGACAAGCAGCGCTTTTCTCAAGCCGATTCATTTTCTAAAGGCATCCAGTCAAAATTTTGAGACAACGATTTTGTTTAGCATAGCAGAACGGTGCAGCAACTATATCTTTAGTGATATTAGGTATGCCAACCCCCCCCCCCCCACAATTAGGCAATCTTCCCATTATGCTTTAAAACTAAGTGTTGTTTTAAAATAAATAAAAAAACATTGTGTTTATGATTGCTAATAAGACAACTAAGCAATTTATAGAGAACGACTGGGTGCATTAAGTTGACAATTTTTGGGATACTACTATTACTATTTCTGCTCTTACAATTTAAATAAATGAAAAGAATGTAAATTTATCCAGGTTGTCAAAGATCATAGATAGAATCTATTGGAAATGATATTAAGTTTTATTTTATTCAGGTCAACTTCAGAAGCTATAAAATTAAATTAAAAATTATACTGTTTGTGTCAGGATTAAAAATTGCTGAAAAAGTTCTTCCAGTATACAGATACTAACCCATACCATGGATTCTTATAAAAAAAAAAACTGAAAAGATATACAATACTGTTTTTTCCATGAAAAAGACTATGTCAATAAAACATGAACAGAAATTAATTTAAAACACTTTTTCCACATTACAGTAAAGAGACATCAAAGAAAAGTAAAGAGCTCCATTAAGCCAAGAATGAAAAAAAAATTAAGTCAAATAATCTTGAAAGCGTAAAACTACCACAAATCACTATCAATAAATAAATGAAGCCCAAAACGAACAGAAATTACTGTAAATAGCCGAGTCAAACTCAAAACGAGTAAAAATTAACATGAGGTGGGCTTATAACCCAATGGCTTCTCATGGCCAGAACACAATTTGCGTTTTACTGAAACCAAAATACGTTTGAAATGTTTTCACATTTCTTAGTTTCATAAATAAATAAATATCAAAATCTTATGGAAAAAGCGTCAGTATAATTTAATTAAAGTGACAGTCCACGGTCATCTGTTTTTTTGTTTTTTTTTAAGTTGTTGGGAAAACAATTTTTTTTTGTTTTTGGGAAGATTTGAATTTTATGGCTTATAGCCACTTTTGTCGTCTATATTTGGTTCCATGTAAGATTTAATCATGCCAATTCATTACCTTCTGTCCATAATATATAAAGTTTACATGAATAAGCTTAACTAAATAATGAGCGTATTACCTACAAGAAAACTTTACCAATTGAGACTGGCAATATTCACTGTTAGGTCATTTATTATACTCAAGTGAAATCAAATTAATATAACAGCCAGAAGCATCAAATGGGAGGGGACATTCCCGATAAAATTTTTAAAATAAGTCGTTTTTTATTAGAAAATACCCTTTTTTTTGTTGTAAACATTTGACCTATTTTCTGACTCCAAAAGTTGAAACAACTGGTTAATTTTAAAATTAATATTTTGTATTCAAAATATATGTATTCATAAAATAGCAGTTTTTTGGAACTTTTTCAGTATTCTTTTAAGGCGTCACACAAATATAAGATTAAATAATAGTTTTCCGTACTTCTAAACAATTTTTTTACTTTAAACTTTTAATCATTTTTTAACCACTGGCAGATACGAAATACTTCATGTCTCTGTGAAAATTTATTTTGCTCTTTCACCTACAAATATTTTAAATTATTTACCTGTTTTGTCAGCTTTGTATTGTTCTTATTATGGTTAAATTTTTTATTTTATTTTTTTAATAAATACTTGCCACGTTCTTTCAGATACCATATAATCCGATCAAAGGCTTAAATTTCTTATTGCCTTCTTGAGAGCCCGAGAAAGCTATCCCCTTTATTACAGGATATCAAATTTCTTCATTCCATCTTTACCAATTGACGCATGGTAGACGAAGGTTTACCTTTAAGTGGAGTAGCCAAGATTCTTAAGAAATACAAAATCAACGTATTGCTGTTACAACAAAGAAAAACTAACAATTTAAAAGAGTTAAAAAGCCTCATTTGTGAGACAGACCATCTCTTTCGAAAAAAAGTTCCTTCAAAAATTTGAAAATCAATCGACAGCAGATGCGTCATTTCAAAGAAACTGGAGGAGGGGTAAAATATAATTTTAAAAGTCAAGGGGGAAATGTTTGTTTGCATTTCTTTTCAATGAAAATATTCTTAACGTAATTTTTTAATAAGAATGCAAAAAAAAATTTAATCCAGAACGGGTGGGACAAAATATATTTTCAAAATCTAGAAGAAATTGGACAAAAAACATAGGGAATAAAAATAAAAAGAATCTTATAATATTGAAAGAAAATTTCAGAAATCGATTGTGGAATTATTCTAGAAAGCGATTTCCTAGCTTATCCTTTCCCACCTCTCTTTGCAGATATGATCTAACCTTGGTTGGACCGACGGTGGTAGCTAGAATCCAACAGCTGAAAGACTTTATCGCAAGTTATCTGCGTAATATTTATTAATAATACTTTTATTTATTATATATCTAATAATTATAGTTATATTTATTAATAAACGCAGCATCGTTGACTCAGTAAAAATTTAATCGCCTTCCGTGCACTTTTTTTCTCTCTTGTCATAGCAGGGGTGTTCGTTGACACTTGGAAGAGGGCTCTTACAATTGTAAATCAAATTTCTAGAGTTTATTTTTAGAATGAAAGTGATTGTACGTCCACCAACCTCTTCTTGGAACCGTTTTAACCCCAACTCATGCCTTTGACACTCTACCCTTTAGAGTGTTTCAAGTCAGTAAGCCCCCTTCAATTCATAATATCTTCCGTTTCTTTTAAGCTTGACGTGACAGTTTATTTTAGTTTCTGTTTGTTTTGTGTTTCACTTATACATTCATACCAAATATTCATTGTTAGTTTGACTTAAAAAACAAAAAGCATAAGAAACTAATTCATCTGACACAAACAAAACAAAAAACAAAACAATCAAAAACAGATGCCGACTGCTGCTTATTTATCTAGACATTGTGATATTTATAGATTGTGTTGTAAATAAATATCTTAGAATTAAAAAGGGTTCTTACCAAAAACTTAAAATTTTTTCCTTAGCACCTTCAGTTCTTAGTAGTAGAACATTATACTTGAGTAATACAATCGGTATTACTCAAGTATATTAGTACTACTCAAGTATGAGGTTATAGTACTAATCAAGTATAACCAATAAAAATCCAAATTTCTAAGTTTAAACACTAGCCTAACTCAATTTAATATTACTATAAAAAAGTTATCAAATCAGTTTCAGCGTATCAGAGATCCCTACTGTAGAGGTTTCAAACTCCTATCTGCAAAAATGTGGAATTTTGTATTTTTTACCACAAGAAAGATCACGAATGCGTGTTTATTTGTTTGTTTATTCTTTTTTCTTTTCTTTTTTTTGGTGATAGTATCGACCCTGTGGTCCTAGAATATCGCGAGAGGGCTCATTCAAACGGAAACTAAACGTTCTAGTGCCCTTTTTAAGTGAGCAAAAATTGGAGGGCAACCCGCCCGTTTTTTCTCAAAATCGTCCGATCAAAATTTTGAGAGAGCCATTTAGCCAAATAAAAAGTACATTAATATGCAAATTTAGTTTAAGTTATTTATGTACGGTGAGCTAAAATCAAAATCTGCATTAACTCAAAAATGCTCTGAAATTAAATAAAAAGAAAACAAGTTTTTTTAACTGGAAGTAAGGAACGACATTAAAACTTAAAACGAAAAGAAATTATCCCGTATATAAAAGGGGCTGTCCCTTCCTCAAGGCCTCGCTCTTTATGCTAAAGTTTGACTCTTTCTCACAACTCTACTTTTTAAAAAAAATTAGTGTAAAGAGTGGGACGTTGAGGAGGGGACAGCCCCTTTCATTAACGGAATAATTTCTGTCCGTTTTAAGTTTTAGTGTCACTCTTACTTTCAGTTCTAAAAAAATTGTTTTTTTATGTAATCGCCAGAAGAAAAGATCATGGATTTGTGTTTATTTGTTTGTTTGTTTTTTTGTTATTTTTTCAGGGGTGATCGTATCGATTCATAGGTCCTAGAATATCACGAGACGGCTCATTCGAACGGAAATTAAAAGTTTTAGTGTCCTTTTTAAGCGAAAAAAAAATTGAAGGGAAACTAGACCCCCTCCCAGGCGCATTTTTCCCAAAGTCTCATCATCAAAATTTCGAGGTAGCCATTTTGTTCAGCATAGTCGAAAATCTAACAACTTTGTCTTTGAGCTAACTTTGTTTAACAACTTAATCCTCCATTGTCCCCGGCAAACCCCTTCGTGTTCATAATAATTCCTATTAGTTTAAGGTTTAATGTTGCTCTTTACTTTTAGTTGAAAAAAGTAGTTTTTTTTATTATTTAATAACATGATAAACTTTCAGTCTCGCTTTTATTTCACTTGCTAAACACGCAGCTTAAAATTCAAAGCGATAGCTTGCCATCAGGTTTTCTATACCCTTGAAAGAAATGAAACTTAAACGAATAAAAGATAGATTATAATTATTTATTAAACTAGCAATAATAAATTCATTGTTACATGTAGTCTTAGCGAAACAAATCGCAAGGGCTTAAGAGCTATTTGTTAATTTTTTAAACAAAAAAAGTAACGCTTATTACAGCATATTTTTGATTTGAAAAATCAGAAAATAACAGCCTGGCTGCTCGGGAATTTGAGGGGGCAAAGGTTACTCACCAGTTCATTAAATTTACGTCTGAGAAGGAAGAAGTTTTCTTCCAATAATGCCAAGTTAAGCTCCACGCATTAACCATCAAGAAAAGTTCGATAACATAAGATTTTTTCACAATTAATTAATAATGCCATGAATAAATTGAGCTAATCTCCTAAAGAATCCTAGGCTTGTAAAAAATGGAACAAATAAATTTCAATTAAGCATTGAATCAATAGAATGAAAAAATTAAACATATTAAATAAATTAAATACAGTTCAATAGATTAATAACAATGCTACACAAAAAGGAGAAGAAGAAAAACCCAAAAATTAATCATAAGGAAGTTTAAAATTTTTAAATTCTTCTGAAGGTGCCAAACGAGTGGCATTTTCGAGCCGAATCGGGAAGGGTATCCCTTATAAAATGAAAAGCAAAGATATGATTAAAATCATATCTTACTATTGGAGTATGTTTTGAGTACTGAAAATTCTTATATTCTGTTCTGTTCTGAGAATTCTAAAGTTCTGAGAACTACGGAGCTGATAATTCAACCTATCAAATACAAATTTCAAAAGCTCACTTCGTTCTTTTCCTGTAACTTTATTACGGTTGTACACATTCTCAAAATGTTCTGCCAAAAAATTCCACCAGAAAACCTGTCTCTCTATATGACTTGTTTTGTGGGGGGGGGGGGGGGTAAAAAGACAAGTTGTGGCATAAGAGGGTGAATTTTGGCTGCTGTAAGTATAAAAAACAATATTTTTCTGCCGTAAAAAAAATCATCTCTCATCCAAAACAGAATGAAGGGGATATTTGCTGACCCTTTTTTTCGCCGGCAGCGTAAAATCTGCGCACAAAGTTTCAATTCCTGTCAGAGTACAGCTTTAATTCAGGAGCAAATTTTTAGAAAGTTACTCTTCATGACTTGATCCACTCTGGTATAACAGTATGCAGAGAGAAGAAGAGAAGAAATTGACTATGTAACTGATTAATTAACACTGTAAGAAAACTAACGAAATAAAAAATCAAATTACATCTTTGCGCATAACTTTGCCGTTGTATCATTGCACATTTATGTCCCATTAATTTCTTTATTAGATAGAAGAGAATATTATGTGTTTAAAAAAAAAAAAAATAAGGAAAAAAAACATAAACTTGCATACATCTTGATGAACAAATAAGACAGGAAAGACAGTTTAGGCCAATCAAAAAACCTCGCAATCCTAAAGAATTTGGTACGAAATGGTTGTTTAGAGGGATTATGTCTTATAGGGATTACATATAGGAAATATATTGGGGTGGAGGAGGAGCGTGCGTGGCTGTGTTGGCCTCAGGTGGCTTGGTGCTGCGGTGAGCTGTTAGTAGTAGTAGTAGTATATAGGAACATATAGGGGCTATAGAAAGCGAGAGATCATGTGTCGTAAAAAGTCTTTTGCATTACCACTGTCAATCTAATAGTAAAGATCTGGAGAAAAATTTTAAACTCAAAAGATTACACCGTGTGGTATATATATATATATATATATATATATATATATATATATATATATATATATATATATATATATATATATATATATATATATATATATATATATATATATATATATATATATATATATATATATATATATATATATATATATATATATATTTTTTTTTTTTTTTTTTTTTTTTTTTTTTTATATATATATATATATATATATATATATATATATATATATATATATATATATATATATATATATATATATGCAAGGTGGTGTCGCCACCGGGTTACGTTACTTGGCACGCGGCAGGCTTCTATATATGGATTCTCATTGTTGCTTTTCTTCAAGTCATGGACAGTTCGAAGCCTTTTCATATTTGATGTCTTTTCATACTGGTTTTTTTTCAAAGATAATTGATAATTAAAGTTATTTATGTTTTAACAACAATATCTACTAAGCTTCAAAGTTTTGATTTTGTTATTTAAAATTTTTGAATTGTTGTAATCCCTTGTAAAAATATATGCAAATACTTTTGCAATCATTAGCCGCTGGGCCCTGGCAATCGACATGCGGCAGGCTCCTATATATGGATTCTCATATTTGCTTGTCTTACAACCGCAGACAATTTGCTGTTTTCTCACATTGCAGTCCTGGCCCCGGCACTCGGCACGACGCAGGGTTCTATAGATGGATTTCCGTTGTCACTTGTCTTCCAAGCACAGATAATTTGAGATAATTTACTGTGTTTTCATACTGAAGGTATTTAACTATTAAAGCATGTTCGATCTTGTTTTTGACTCGCTCACTTGCTTGGTGTCGCATGTCTTCTAACTGCATGCGCCTTTGCTCTTCATTTTCATTTTTAATACGCTGTAATTTTACTACAAATTGGGGGAGTGGGCTCTGTAAGTGTTTTTCGTGCAATATGCTATGCTGGCGTCAATCGCCAGGAGTTATGAGAAGAAATGGTATTGGAGTTTTCTCTTTAAATTTGAACGATCGATTCTATTGTAAACAGATTTTTTGGACTGGAAATACCTAAAAATGTTTTATGTGTGATAATGTGCGCCAGAGAGTGCCGTGTGCCAGGAATTGAGTGTCATAAGAATGCCTTTAGCCAGCCATATTGTGCAGGTGGCGAGAACTGACAAGGTGTACCAAGAGGGGGTGACTTGAGAAAACATGAACCGATGGCTTTAAAGCGTTATTTTTATCATGAAAATACCTGAAAAAAGCCTTAAAATTGTAAGGGTGCCAGAGGCTGCCTTGTGACATACTTAGTTTGCCACGATGGCGTGAATTGCCATGGGGGCATCACGGTGGGGGTGGATTGCTAAAACACAAACCAATGGATTTGAATCATATTTTTATCATAAAAATTTCCGAAAGATGCCTTTGGAATGATGAGGGTTATGGGACAGATTATGGTAAATACGAAGCTGTCCCAAATGTGTGGTTGTCAACCAAGAATGCATAATCTTGGCTCAAAGAAATGACGTATTTTCATTAAAACCTCTCAGAAATACATCTTAATATTGCTTAAACTTACCTTTAATAACAATCCGTCCCCCTCCCACCTGGAATTGGTTGCTATGGTCCCCGCCTTTCTTTAATTCACACTTTTTTGCTTATATTTTATTCCTATATCAGCTTTTTTCAGGTTTTGTTTTTCTGTTTGTTGAGTTTTAATTGCTTTCTTCTGGGCTATCATGATTTTATAATGTTTTTTTTGTTAATACAACTTGTAGGTACAAAACAAAGTTTGTGTCTTTTAGATTTCTTGTTCCAGGATGAATGTTCAACACGTAATCATTTACGCAATGAAATTACGTAATCCAAATTAGAACCCTACTCATATTAATTTCTTCTCGTTTTGAGATTGACTCTGTTGTTTATTTTAATTTCTGTTTGTTTTGTTTGTTTGTATTTGTGGTAGTTGTATGCTTGGTAAATTATTTGATTCAATTTTAGTTAAGTTTTGGTTTAATGGAGTTCTTTACTTAAAAAAAATTGTTTTGGGGAAAAGTTTTTTTAGTTATTTTATGTTCGTTTTGTATTGACATAGTCTTTTTAATGGATAAATACTGAGCCTCTTCTAAAATTAAATAACCATTCATTCCTAAAAAACCTTAAATACCCCCTGGGCGTAACTTAAAGCCCCTGCCCCTAATCTCTGGGGGTTTTTTCAACTCCAAAAGGCTTGTTATATGATATTTAGACTATTTGGAATAGAATAGATATTTCAAAATTTCTATTAGATACATTTTGGGACAATAAGACGTGTGTGTGTGTGGCAGCTGTAGCCGCCCTCCAATCACTTTGGCTCTTAATTCTCTGATAACTTTCGACTAATAAAAAGGCACTAGTCCTCACAATTTCCAATCAAATGTGCCCTTTTTGTAGCTTCTACTGCAAAACTTTCTATAAAAAACTTTTACATCCCAGGGCATAACTTACGACCCTTGTCCTGAGGGCTATGGGGGGAGGGCTGTCATCTTCAAAGACATAATTTCTAGACCTTTCAACCACGTTGAAAAAAATGGCAAAATCAAAATGTTGATCAAGAATATTTAAGGAAATGATCGGCAAGGGAGGAGGGGGGGGTTGGTTCTCCCTCCGATTACCTTCAACTATTTAAAAGTTCCATAGCCGTCTCAATTTCCAATCAAATGAGCCCTTTTCGAAATTTTTAGCACAACTTTTTTTCATAAAACATTATATGCCCATAGGGCATAACTTACAACCCTAGCCCTGAAAGTTGTAGGGGAAGGTGGGTTGTCATGCTCAAAAACACAATTTCAGGACCCTTCAACAACGTTTAACAAAATGGCTATATTAAAATGTTGATGGGAAGTTTTTGGGGAATTGATGGACGTGGGGGATGGGTATTCACTCTCCGATCACTTTTGACAATTACTAAGGGCACTGGCTCTTTCAATTCCCAATAGAATGAGCCCCTTTTGAAATTTCTAGGACAACGCTGTCAATAAAAACCTTATATGCCCCCAGGTCATAACTTACAACCTTTGCCCTGGGAGCTCTGGGGAGTTTGTCACCCTCAAATATATAATTTACGGACCTTTTAACTAAATTTGACAACATGCCCATCACAAAATTTTGACCAGAACTATTCGGAAATATCATGGGTATCGGAGGCGGGTTAGCTGTAATTCCATCACTTCCGACAATTAAAAAGGGCACTATCTGTACTAATTTCAAATTAAATAAGCTCTTTTTGAAGTTTCCACTACAACACTTTCTACAAGAACCTTAAATGCCCTCAGGGCATAACATAAAACCCTTACCTTGAGGGCTTTGGGGGTTTTTATCCTCAAAGACCTAATTTCTATAAATTTCAACTGCGTTGACAAAAATGGCTATCTCAGAATATTAATTGGACTTGTTTAGGGAAATGATGGTCGTGAGAGGGGGGTTAGTTGCCCTCCAATCACTTACAAGTATTAAAAACATCATTAGCCTTTTCAATTTGTAATTGAATAAGCCTTTCCTGAAGTTTTTACGACAACGCTTCCCATAAAAACCTTATGTGCACCCAGGGCATAACATACAACCCTTTCTCTGAGGGGTGTGGGGGGTTTGTCATCCTCAAAGAAATAATTTCGAGTTTGAAACGCATTTTCAACTGCGTTGAAAAAAATGGCTATCTCAAAATCTTGATTGGATGTGTTTGGGAAAATGGTGGGCGTGAGAAAGGGTTTATTTGCCCTCCAATGACTCTCCACTATAAAAAGGGCACTAGCCCTTTGAACCTCCAATCAAATGAGCCCTTTTCAAGTTTCTACGACGTACTTTTCTATAAAACACTATATGCTCCCAGGGAATAACTTACAACCCTCGCCCTTAGGGCTCTGAGGTGGTTATCATCCTCAAAGACCTAATCTCCAAAAGTTTCAACTACTCTGAACGAAATGGATATCTCAAAATTTTGGTTGCATGTGTTCGGAGAAATTGTGGGTGTCAGAGGGGGTTATTTGCCCTCCAATCACTTTCGAGTGTTAAAAGGGGCACTAGTCATTTTAATTTCCAATCAAATGAGCCCTTTTTGAAGTTTCTACAACAACGTTTTCTATAAATGCATTATATGCCCCCAGCGAATAACTTACAACCCTTGCCCAAAGGGCTGTGGGGTTTTGTCATCCTCAATTACCTAATTTCCAGAACTTTCAACTACGTTGAACAAATTTTTTTATCTCAAAATTTTTATTGGATGTTCTTGGGCGTGAGAGGGGGTTTAGTTTTCCTCCAATCACTTTTGAATGTTAAAAAGGGCACTATTCATTTGAATTTCCAATCGAATGAGCCCTTTTTCAAGTATCTACGACATTGCTTTCAATAAAAACCTTAAACTTCCCCAGGGCGTAACTTACAACTCTTCCCCGAGGGCTCTGGGGGGTTGTCATCCTCAAAGAAATAATTTTCGGACCTTTCAGTAACGTGATCTTAAACCTTTGATTGGGTCTGTTTGGAGAATTTGTGGGCGTGGGAGGGGTTTAGATGCAACTATCTTTCAACAACGTTGAAAAAAATGGTCATCTCAAAATTTTGATTGGATGTGTTTGGGGAAATGTTGGGCCTGGAAAGTGTGTTAACTTCCTTCCAACCACTTTCGTCTATTAAAAGCGGCACAAGCCCTTACAATTTCCAATCGAATGAAGACTTTTCGATGTTTCTACGGCATCTCCTGGGATACGAAATGCCCCAGTCTAAAGGATAAAAAAAAATAATACATTGTGCCAACATCGTTCTTTACTTAGGCATCACTATTGCGTTGCCTATGATTATTTCTGTCGTAAGCAATGAGACTTCTGATGCATAAAGCGTAATAGTTAAGGCCCATTCAAAATGTGATTTTGCTAATACCAAGATTTAAATTAATAAAATTGTAACAAGCAGGTGCCCGTCAAATTAAACGAATTTCCAGGAATCTATTTTGTCTCCCGCATGTCAATTATTCCAGACATATATAGGAATTACTCGATCTATATTTTTTCGAAACGTTTCTATTAGAAAAATCTCGGAATCAAAATATTAGGAAGGCTCTCTTGGTCCAGGTGGCCAGCGTACACTACCATTGGGGAAGATGTCTTTTGAATCGTAAAGTGGGCAAACTATTTGGATTATAAAGGTTCCCTGAGAAAAAAACACCTTAAAAAAATGAACTAGCTTAAGGTCTTACGTAACATCCCAGGTGTGTATCGCCATTACGTAACACCCACGTGTGTGCCGTCATTACGTAACACCCACGTGTGTGCCATGCTCAGTACAAACGAGGATTCCCCTCGGGGCTCTGAAAAAACAAGTTATGCGAGATTACGTCATTCCCAATAAATTTACCAAGTGATGCAGGATTGTGTCACCTTTGAAATAAGCCAAGATTCCCTATTACGTAGGCTCACCCGCTAGACTAGCGGACGTTGAGATCTAACATGTGATGCAAGATAAAATACAATACTTTTACAGGTGCACTATAGTATTGCATAAACCCAGGTCTGGGTGATAACGACTTGAGGGACTAGTAGCTCTAGTAATACACCCCCTATGCACTTAAGAATAGTGACGGGATACTACTGTCATAAAAGGTACATATAGAAAGGGTGATTGTATAAACTTAGGAGGGGGCTCTTTGAATTGGTAATCAAAACTTCAATTAACACTTTGTAAGATTCAGAGTGATCAGAGGGTGGATACCCACAACACTTCATGTTTTCCCGAAATGCAACTGATAGAAATTTTGAGATGGCTATTTTTGTCGTAAGAACTTCGAGAACAGATTATTTGATTTGGAATTGATAAGGCCAGTGCTGTTTTTAGTAGTTGAAACTAACAAGAACAACAAACCCTCCTCCCACCCCCACTCTTTTCCCAAACATATCTAATCAAAATTTTCAAAAAATCCATTTTGTTCAACGTTATTGAAAGGTCTGGAAATTATGCCTTTGAGGATGAAACCTCACAATCCCCAAGCACAATAAATGGAAATTTTTAGATAACCATTTTGTTCAACGTAATTGAAAGGTTTGTATATTATGTCTTTGAGGATGACAATTCCCAAAGCTCTCAAGGCAAGGGTTTTAAGTTATGTCACGGGGGCATTTAAGGTATATATAGAAAGGAGTAGGGTAAGAGGTACCATTTCTGCTGCCTGTATAGGAATCTCCATGTTATTTGCTTGCCTTACGTTCCTTGGCGCCTTTCCAGAGAATGTACTTATGGATTTGCTTGCCTTATGTTCCATGGTGTCTTTCCAGAGCATGTACTTATGGATTTGGGTGGATTATGTTCCCTCCCATGCTATTCTAGGAGCTTATGTTCCTTCCCATGCTATTACAAGGGCTTATGTTCCCTCCCATGCTATTTTAAGGCCTTATGTTCTCTTCCATGCTATTCTATGGTCCTTCCTATGTTATTCTAAGGGCTTATGTTCCCTTCCATGCTATTCTATGTCCTCTCTATTGTTATTCTATGAGACCTCTACACGTGATTAAACACGTCATGAAACTATGTGCTATTTGCTTATGTCCCGTTGGTACCATTCCAAACAAGTGGGGATTCTCTGCCTGTTCCTAAACATTGCAAAAAAGATAACAGTATGAACGGGGATTCCCCGCACAAATTTGTTTCAACTCCATGTTTTTCAACCAGACTGGTTTTTTGAAAGCATAGTGAGTACATGTGCGTAGGCTTTGTTATTAAAAACGTGGACACTACAATCAGAATTGTTTGATTAACATTTAAAAAGGGGTAATGAGATTTGCGAATTGGAATAAAATTCTTTTAACTAGAAATGGCTGAAAAGTGTTTTGGGGGAGATGGGGTGATTGTGTACTGTATAATACACATGTGATGTTTCGACAGTGTTGTAAGTTTAAAATAGTTTAACGTTCCCTTCCTTCCCCCATTTCTGAGGGCAGGGGAGGGGGGGGGGTCAATTTTTGAGGAAAAACCAAAAATAATAATAATCTAAAATAAATAGAATGTGCAACAAGGGCAAGGCTCAGTGGCCCGTCGGTCCCCAAGTTGTGAGGGCAGGGGAGGGGGGGTCAATTATGGAGGGAAAAACAAAAAAATACTCAGAATCGAAAATAAACGGGATCTGCCTCAAGGGCAAGGCTCAGAGGCCCTTAGGTCCCCCATTTCTGAGAGCAGGGGAGGAGGGGGGTCAATTTTGGAGGGAAAAAAAAAGAAACACAGAAACGAAAAAAAACGGGATATACCTCAAGGGGAAGGCACAGATGCCCCTCGATCTACCATTTTTGAGAGTAGGAGAGGGGGGGTCAATTTTAGAGGGAAAACCAAAAATACTCAGAATCGAAAATAAACGGGATCTGCCTCAAGGGCAAGGCTCAGAGGCCCTTTGTTCCCCCATTTCTGAGGGCCGGGGAGGGGCGGGTCAATTTTGGAGGGAAAACCAAAAATGCTCAGAATCGAAGATAATTTCCATTCGTCTTAGTTTTTTTTAACGATCCTCCTTATTTCTAGTTGAAAATGCTTATTTTATTAATTTAATTGGGAATGAAAAGTCAAACTCTAACATAAAGAACAAGATATTTTGGAGAGGGTAGCTAACTTCATATACGGGATAATTTCCATTCGTCTTAGTTTTTAACGATGCTCCTTATTTCTAGTTGAAAATGCTTATTTTTTAATTTAATTGGGAATGAAAAGTCAAAGTGTCAGAATGGTTGAAATCCACTAGCTCAGAAGTGGGGTCTCAGTCCACCAGCCTGAATAATTGAAATCCACTAGCTCAGAATTTGGGTCTTAGTCCACCAGCCTGAATGGTTGAAATCCACTAGCTCAGAATTGGGGTCTTAGTCAAGCAGCCTGAATGGTTGAAATCCACTAGCTCAGAATTGGGGTCTCAGTCCACCAGCCTGAATGGTGGAAATTCACTAGCTCAGAATTGGGGTCTTAGTCCACCATTCTGAATGGTGGAAATCCACTAGCTCAGTATTGGGGTCTCAGTCCACCAGCCTGAATAGTGGAAATTCACTAGCTCAGAATTGGGGTCTTAGTCCACCAGCCTGAATGGTGGAAATTCACTAGCTCAGAATTGGAGTCTTAGTCCACCAGCCTGAATGGTTGAAATTCACTAGCTCAGAATTGGAGTCTTAGTCAGTGTTCAGATTGGAGCGTTGGGGTCCGACTATCTGGGCTTTATTTGTCAAGACCTGAATGCTAAGCGATGGACATGATCTCGATTGGGACCCCATTGTGAAAATGGAAAACCAAAAACATTGTTGGTATGTGTGTAGAGCATGGCATGGTTACCGCTAGGGCAACAGTCTAACCGTTGACGGTTTTAGGTATCCCTGAATAAGTTCTAAGGCGAGAGTGGAAGTTGGGACAACTTTTTGGAGGTGCCCATATCACCTGCCCAGAGTCTCAGGCAAGTGACCCTAAATTTGAAAAAGTGGAAATTGGCTCAGATTTTCTAAACTGAGCTGAGACAATGAATAGATACTACTGGGAAAGTGATTGGAGACGCTGGGCATCCGTGAACAAGTGCTAAATTGAGAGAGGAATTTGGGACAATATTTGGGGGCGCCCACCCACCCAGAGTCTCCGGCAGGTGACCCAAAAATTTGAAAAAACACACAGAGACGACAGTCACAAAGAGACGAATCACACACAGAGAGGACAAACACACAGAAACGACACATAGAGACGACACATGCACAGAGACGATACACACACACACAGAGAGACGAGACACACACACAGAAAATGACAAACACACATAGAGACGACACACACAAAGAGACGTCACACACACATAGATACGATACACACACAGAGATGACACAAACATAGAGACAACACACACACACACAGACAACATCCACACAGAGACGACACATACACAAAGAGACGACACACTCAAAGTGACGACTTAAACATAGAGACGACACACATACAGAGACGACAAACACACAGAGACGACACACATAGAGAGACGACACACACACAGAGACGACACACTCAAAGTGACGACTTACACAGAGAGACGACACACACACAGAGACGACAAACACACAAAGACGACAGACACAAAGAGACGAATAACACACAGAGAGGACAAACACACAGAAAAGACACGTAGAGACGACACATGCACAGAGACGATACACACACACAGAGTCAACACACACACAGAGAAACGAGACACACGCACAGAAATGACAAACACACATAGAGGCGACACACACAAAGAGACGTCACACACACACACAGATACGAAACACACATAGAGACGACACACACATAGAGACAACAAACACACACACAGAGACAACATCCACAGAGAGACGACACACACACACAGATACGAAACACACAAATTGACGACTTACACAAAGATACTACTCACACGCAGATAAGAAACACACACATATAAGACACACACACAGAGACAACACACACACAGAGACGACACACTCAAAGTGACGACTTACACATAGAGACGACACACACACAGAGACTACAAACACACAGAGACGACACACATACAGAGACGACAAACACACAGAGACGATACACAGAGAGAGACAACACTCACACAGAGACGACAAACACACAGAGACAACACACACAGATACTAAACACACAAAGAGACGACACACGCACAGAGAGGACAAACACATAGAAACGACACACACACACACAGAGACGACACACACATAGAGACAACACATACATAGAGATGACAGACACACAGATACGAAACACCCACAGAGAAGACACATGCACAGAGACGATATACACACACAGAGTCCACTCACACACAGAGAGGACGAACACACAGAGACGACAAACACAAAGATACGAATCACAGACAGAGAGGACAAACACACAGAAACAACACATAGAGACAACACATGCACAGAGACGATACACACACACAGAGTCAACACACACAGAGAGATGAGACACGTACACACAGAAATGACAAACACACATAGAGACGACACACACAAAGAGACGTCACACACACACATATACGAAACACACATAGAGACGACACACACATAGAGACAACACACACACAGAGACAACATCCACACAGAGACGACACACACACACACAGAGACAACACACACACACACAGACGACACACTCAAAGTGAGGACTTACACATAGAGACGACACACACACAGAGACTACAAGCACAAAGAAACGACACACACACATACACAGATACTACATACACATAGAGACAACACAGACACAGAGACGACACACACACACAGAGACGACAACACATAGAGAGCCGACACGCACACATAGAACACAAACACAGAGATACAACACACACACATATAAAAAACGCACGTAGATAATACTAAGTAAAAGATACGACACACACACACAGAGTCAAAACACAAACAGAGAGTACCAACAACAAAGACTACCGACAAACATATATTAAAAAAAAAACAGATATTACAAAAACACACAGACCACGACATACAGACAGACGACAGAGAGACGACACACACAAACACACACGCACAGAGACGACACAAAAACACAACACACACACACACACACATGACACACACACACAAAGATACTACACACACACAGAGAAGACACACGCACAGAAACGACACACACACACACAGAGCCAACTCACGCACATAGAGGACAAACACACAGAGACGACAGACACAAAGAGACGACTCATACACACAGAGAGGACAAACACACAGAAATGACACAAAAACAGAGACGACACACTCACATAGAGACGACACACACACACAAAGACAACAAACACAGAGACAACACACGCACAGCTACGACACATGCACAGAGATGACACACACACAGAGTCCACTCACACACAGAGAGTGGCGCGCCAC
The DNA here is from genome assembly GCF_049724085.1 of Artemia sp. Qi Xiang Cuo. Lineage (NCBI taxonomy): Eukaryota > Metazoa > Arthropoda > Branchiopoda > Anostraca > Artemiidae > Artemia > Artemia sp. Qi Xiang Cuo. The sequence continues at coordinate 23,394,492 of NC_142794.1, read as the reverse complement.
TCTAAGTGAACCTAGATCAACCCTACTTTTTGGATATCTCTCTCACTGTGACTCTGTTTGTGTGTCGTGTCTGTGCGTGTGTCGTCTCAATGTGTGTGTCATCTCTGTGGGTGTGTCGTCTCTGTTTTTGTGTCTTCTCTGTATGTTTGTCGTCTCTGTGTGTGTGTCGTCATCTCTGTGTTTGTTGTCTTTGTGTGTGTGTGTGTGTGTGTGTGTGTGTGTGTATGTGTCGTCTCTATGTGAGTGTGTCGTCTCTGATATTGTGTCTTCTCTGTATGTTTTTTGTCTCTATGTGTGTGTCGCCTCTGTGTATGTGTCGTCTCTGTGTGTGTTTCGTCTCTGTGTGTGTGTTTGTGTGTGTTGTCTCTGTGTCTGTGTTGTCTCTATGTATGTGTGTGTGTCGTCTCTCTGTGTGTGTCGTTTCTGTGTGTTTGTACTCTCTGTGTGTGAGTCGTCTCTTTGTGTCTGTCGTCTCTGTGTGTTTGTCATCTCTGTGTGTGTGTGTGTGTGTCGTTTCTCTATGTGTCTCGTCTCTGTGTGTTTGTCATCTCTCTCTCGTGTGTGTGTGTGTGTGTGTGTGTGTGTGTGTGTGTGTGTGTGTGTGTGTGTGTGTGTGTGTGTGTGTGTGTGTGTGTGTGTGTGTGTGTGTGTGTGTGTGTGTGTGTGTGTGTGTGTGTGTGTGTGTGTGTGTGTGTGTGTGTGTGTGTGTGTGTGTGTGTGTGTGTGTGTGTGTGTGTGTGTGTGTGTGTGTGTGTGTGTGTGTGTGTGTGTGTGTGTGTGTGTGTGTGTGTGTGTGTGTGTGTGTGTGTGTGTGTGTGTGTGTGTGTGTGTGTGTGTGTGTGTGTGTGTGTGTGTGTGTGTGTGTGTGTGTGTGTGTGTGTGTGTGTGTGTGTGTGTGTGTGTGTGTGTGTGTGTGTGTGTGTGTGTGTGTGTGTGTGTGTGTGTGTGTGTGTGTGTGTGTGTGTGTGTGTGTGTGTGTGTGTGTGTGTGTGTGTGTGTGTGTGTGTGCGTGTGTGTGTGTGTGTGTGTTTTTGTGTGTGTGTGTGTCGTCTCTATGTGTAAGTCGTCACTTTGAGTATGTCATTTCTGTGTGTGTGTCGTCTCTGTGTGTGTTTCGTCTCTGTATGTGTGTCGTCTCTGTATTTGTGTGTGTTGTCTCTATGCATTTGTCGTTTCTATGTGTGTTTCGTATCTGTGTGTGTGTGTTCTCTCTGTATGCGTGTTGTCTTGAGTGTCCTTACTAAAAAAAAACTACTGTATTAAAAAAAAAATAAATTAAATTGATCATACGACCTAAATTATTTCATCAGATACGCCATGTCTCGTCTCTCTGTGTGTGTTGACTCTGTGTGTGTGTATCGTCTCTGTGCAATTGTCGTCTCTATGTGTCGGTTTTGTGTGTTTGTCCTCTCTGTGTGTGATTCGTCTCTTTGTGTCTGTCGTCTCTGTGTGTTTGTCCTCTCTGTGTGTGAGTGGACTCTGTGTGTGTGTGTGTACTCTCTGTGCTTGTGTCGTCTCTTTGTGTGTTTCGTGTCTGTGTTTGTGTGTGTGTGTCGTCTCTGTGTGTGTGTGCGTTGTCTCTTTGTGTTTGTCATCTCTCTGTGTGTGTGTGTCGTCTCTGTGCATGTGTCTTCTCTGTGGGTGTTTCGTATCTGTGTGTGTGTTGTCTCTGTGTGTTTGTCGTCTATGTGTGTGTGTCGTCTCTCTATGTGTTGTCGTCTCTGTGTGTGTGTTTCGTCTCTGTGTCTGTGTTGTCTCTATATGTATGTCCTCTCTGTGTATGTGTGTGTGTGTGTGTGTCGTTTCTGTGTGCTTGTCGTCTCTGTGTGTGTGTCGTCTCTATGTGTAAGTCGTCACCTTGAGTGTGTCGTCTCTGTGTGTGTGTTGTATCTGTGTGTGTGTGTGTCGTCTCTGTGTGGATGTTGTCTCTGTGTGTGTGTTGACTCTATGTGTGTTTCGTCTCTATGTGTGCTTCGTATATGTGTGTGTGTGACGTCTCTTTGTGTGTGTCGTCTCTATGTGTGTTTGTCATTTCTGTGTGTGCGTGTCTCATCTCTCTGTGTGTGTTGACTCTGTGTGTGTGTATCGTCTCTGTGCATGTGTCGTCTCTATGTGTTGTTTCTTTGTGTTTGTCCTCTATGTGTGTGATTCGTCTCTTTGTGTCTGTCGTCTCTGTGTGTTTGTCCTCTCTGTGTGTGAGTGGACTCTGTGTGTGTGTGTCGTCTCTGTGCATGTGTCTTCTCTGTGGTTGTTTCGTATATGTGTGTCTGTCATCTCTGTGTCTTTGTTGTCTCTATGTGTGTTGTCTGTGTGTGTGTGTGTCGTTTCTGTGACTTTGTTATCTCTGTGCGTGTGTCGTCTCTTTGTGTGTTTAGTATCTGTGTGTGTTGTCTCTATGTGTTTGTAGTCTCTGTGTGCGTGTTGTCTCACTCTGTGTATTGTCTCTGTGTGTGTGTCGTCTCTGTGTGTGCGTCGTCTCTGTATGTTTGTCGTCTCAGTGTGTGTGTCGTCTCTGTGCGTAAGTCGTCTCTTTGAGTGTGTCGTCTCTGTGTGCGTGTCGTCTCTCTATGTGTGTCGTCTCTGTGTGTTTGTCGTCTCTGTGTGTGTGTCGTCTCTATGTGTAAGTCCTCACTTTGAGTGTGTCGTCTCTGTGTGTGTGTGTCGTCTCTGTGTGGATGTTGTCTCTGTGTGTGTGTCGTCTCTATGTGTGTTTCGTATCTGTGTGTGTATGTGACGTCTCTTTGTGTGTGTCGTGTCGTCTCTATGTGTGTTTGTCATTTCTGTGCGTGTGTCTCGTTTCTCTGTGTGTGTGTTGACTCTGTGTGTGTGTATCGTCTCTGTGCATCTGTCGTCTCTATGTGTCGTTTCTGTGTTTTTATCCTCTCTTTGTGTAAGTAGTCACTGTGAGTGTGTCATCTCTGTCTGTGTGCCTTCTCTGTGTGTTTGTCCTCTCTTTGTGTTTGTTATCTCTGTGAGTGTGTCGTCTCTGTGTGTGTCGTCTCTCTATTTGTGTCGTCTCTATATGTTTGTCCTCTCTGTGTGTGTGTTTTATCTATGTTTAAGTCGTCACTGTGAGTGTGTCGTCTCTGTGTGTGTGTGTCGTCTCTGTGTGTACGTTGTCTCTGTGTTTGTGTGTGTTGTCTTTATGTGTGTGTCGTCTCTATGTGTGTTTCGTATCTGTGTGTGTGTGACGTCTCTTTGTGTGTGTCGTCTCTATGTGTGTTTGTCATTTCTGTGTGTGTGTCTCGTCTCTCTGTGTTTGTGTGTATCGTCTCTGTGCATGTGTCGTCTCTATGTGTCATTTCTGTGTGTTTGTCCTCTCTGTGTGTGATTCGTCTCTTTGTGTCTGTCGTCTCTGTGTGTTTTTTTAAATTTTGGGTTACCTGCCAGAGACTCTGGGCGGGTGGGCGCCCCCAAATATTGTCCCAAATTCCTCTCTCAATTTAGCACTTGTTCACGGATGCCCAGCGTCTCCAATCACTTTCCCAATAGTATCTATTCATTGTCTCAGCTCAGTTTAGAAAATCTGAGCCAATTTCCACTTTTTCAAATTTAGGGTCACTTGCCTGAGACTCTAGGCAGGTGAGGTGGGCACCTCCAAAAATTTGTCCCAACTTCCACTCTCGCCTTAGAACTTATTCACGGATACCTAAAACCGTCAACGGTTAGACTGGTGCCCTAGCGGTAACCATGCCATGCTCTACACACATACCAACAATATATTTTTTGTTTTTTGTTTTCCATTTTCACAATGGGGTCGCAATCGAGCTCATGTCCATCGCTTAGCATTCAGGTCTTGACAATTAAAGCCCAGATAGTCAGACCCCAACGCTCCAATCTGAACACTGACTAAGACTCCAATTCTGAGCTAGTGAATTTCAACCATTCAGGCTGGTGGACCAAGACTCCAATTCTGAGCTAGTGAATTTCCACCATTCAGGCTGGTGGACTAAGACCCCAATTCTGAGCTAGTGAATTTCGACTATTCAGGCTGGTGGACTGAGACCCCAATACTGAGCTAGTGGATTTCCACCATTCAGACTGGTGGACTAAGACCCCAATTCTGAGCTAGTGAATTTCAACCATTCAGACTGGTGGACAGAGATCCCAATTCTTAACTAGCAAATTTAAACCAATCGGGCTGGTGGGGTGAGACCTTAATCATGAGCTAGTGGATTTCAACCATTCAGGCTGATAGACTGATACCCTAATTCTGAGCTAGTGGATATGAACTATTCTGGCTGGTGGACTGAGACCCCACTTCTTAGCTAGTGGATTTCAACCATTCTGACAGTTTGGCTTTTCATTCCCAATTAAATTAAAAAATAAGCATTTTCAACTAGAAATAAGGAGCATCGTTAGAAACTAAGACGAATGGAAATTATCCCGTATATGAAGTTAGCTACCCCTTCCAAAATACCTTGTTCTTTATGTTAGACTTTGACTTTTCATTCCCAATTAAATTAAAAAATAAGCATTTTCAACTAGAAATAAGCAGCATCGTTAAAAACTAAGAATAATGGAAATTATCCAGTATATGAAGTTAGCTACCCTCTCCAAAATATCTTGTTCTTTATGTTAGAGTTTGACTTTTCATTCCCAATTAAATTAAAAAAATAAGCATTTTCAACTAGAAATAAGGTGCATCGTTAAAAAAAACTAAGATGAATGGAAATTATCTTCGATTCTGAGCATTTTTGGTTTTCCCTCCAAAATTGACCCCCCCTCTCCTGCCCTCTGAAATGGTGGAACGAAGGGCCTCTGAGCCTTGCCCTTGAGGCAGAGCCCATTTATTTTCTAGTCTGAGTATTTTTGGTTTTCCCTCCAAAATTGACCCCCCTCCCCTGCCCTCAGAAATGGAGGTAGGAGGAGTCTCTGAGCCTTGCCCTTGAGGCAGATCCCATTTATTTTCGATTCTGAGTATTTTTGGTTTTCCCTCCAAAAATGACCCCCCCCCCCTTCCCTTTCCCTCAGAAATGGAGGAAGGAGGGGCCTCTGAGCCTTACCCTTGAGGCAGATCCCATTTATTTTCGATTCTGAGCATTTTTGATTTTCCCTCCAAAATTGACCCCTCTCCTCCCCTGCCCTCAGAAATGGGGGAACGAAGGGCCTCTGAGCCTTGCCCTTGAGGCAGATCCCATTTATTTTCGATTCTGAGTATTTTCGGTTTTCCCTCCAAAACTGACCCCCCCCCTCCCCGGCCCTCAGAAATGGGGGAACGAAGGGCGTCTGAGCCTTGCCCTTGGGGCAGATCCCGTTTTTTTTCGATTCTGTGTATTTTTCGGTTTTCCCTCCAAAATTGACCCCCCCGCCCCTGCCCACAGAAATGGGGGACCGAAGGGCCTCTGAGCCTTCCCCTTGAGGCAGATCCCGTTTATTTTCGATTCTGATTATTTTTGGTTTTGCCTCCAAAATTGACCCCTCCCCCCCCTCCCCTGCCCTCAGAAATGGGGGAACGGAGGGAAAGTTAAACTATTTTAAACTGACAACACTGTCCAAACATTGAATGTGTATTATACAGTACACAATCACCCCATCTCCCCCAAAACACTTTTCAGCCATTTCTAGTTAAAAATTTTTATTCCAATTCGCAAATGTCATTACCCCTTTTTAAATGTTAATAAAACAATTCTGATTGTAGTGTCCACGTTTTTAATAACAAAGCCTACGCACATGTACACACTATGCTTTCAAAAAACCAGTCTGGTTGAAAAACTTGGAGTTGAAACAAATTTGCGCGGGGAATCCCCCGTTCATACTGATATCTTTTTTGCAATGTTTAGGAACAGGCGGGGAATCCCCACTTGTTTGGAATGGTACCAACAGGACATAAGCAAATAGCACGTAGTTTCATGACGTGTTTAATCACGTGTAGAGGTCTCATAGAATAACAATGGAGGGGGCATAGAATAGCATGGAAGGGAACATAAACCCTTAGAATAACATGGGAGGGAACATAGAATAGCATGGAAGGGAACATAAGCCCTTAAAATAGCATGGGAGGGAACGCAAGCCCTTGTAATAGCATAGGAAGGAACATAAGCTCCTAGAATAGCATGGGAGGGAACATAATCCACCCAAATCCATAAGAACATGCTCTGGAAAGACACCAAGGAACATAAGGCAAGCAAATCCATAAGTACATGCTCTGGAAAGGTGCCAAGGAACGTAAGGCAAGCAAATAACATGGAGATTCCTATACAGGCAGCAGAAATGGTACCTCTTACCCTACTGAAAGGATGATCGTATAGCTATGAAGGGGCCTCACTGTATTGGTAGTCTGAACTCCTGGTCCCATTTATAGGATTTAGAGTAATCTTTGGGTAGATAGCCCCCCACATCTCGTATTTTTCCGAAATGCATATGAGAGAAATTTGTGAAATGGTCATTTGTCATCCTAGAAACTTCGAAAACAGCTCATACGATTGAAAATTGAAAAAGCCACTGCCCTTTTGAATAGTCAAAAGTCATTGCAGAGCCAACACCCAAGATTTCCCCAAACACATTCAATCAAAATTTTGAGATGGCCATTTTTTCAACTTAACTGAAAGGTCCGGATAATATGTTTTTAAGGATGAGACCCCCCCCACAGCTCTGATGGCAAGGGTTTCAAGCTATACCCTATTTGCGTATAAGGTATATATAGAACGTATGACCGTATAAACTTCAGAGGGAGCCCATTGGGTTCGTAATCAGAACTTACAGTGCCATTTTTAAGATTCAGAGTACTCGGAGGCTAGAGATCCCCGCCCAAACATCGGATTTTTCCGAAATGCATCTGAAAGGGTAATCGTATAAACCTCTTAGGGGACTCATTGCATTTGTGATCACTATTTGTAGTACCCTTTTTAAGGATCAGAGTGATTGGAGGGTGATAGAAATTTTTAGATAGCCATTTGTTGTCTTAGAAATTTTGAAAAGAGCTCATTAGGTTGGAAAATGAAAGGGCTGGTGCCCTTTTTAATATTTCAAAGTGATTGGAGGGCAACTAAACCCCCTCGAACACTCACCATTTCTCCAAGCATACCTAATCAAAATTTCGAGGTAGCCATTTTGTTCAACGTAATTGAAAGGTCCAAAAATTATATTTTTGAGGATGATATCCCCCAGATCTTTTTGGGCATGGGTTTTAAGTTGTTCCCTGGGGGCATATAAGGTATATATAGAAAGGGTGATACATATAGTCGGAGGGGACTCATTGGATTGGTAGTCAGAAGTTGTAGTGCTTTTTTTAAGATTCAGAATGATTGGAGGGTGTATACTCCTCCTCCTCCCTCCCCCCAATGCATTGTATTGAAATTTAGAGATGACCATTTATTTTCATAGAAATTCCAAAACAGCTCCTTCGATTGGAAATCGAAACCGCCAGTGCCACTACCCCCCCCCCCTAACACGCCCACCATTTTTTCAAACATATCCAAATAAAATTTTAAGATAGCAATTTTGTTCAACGTAATCGGATGTTTCGGGCACTATGTTTTTGTGGATAACGACCCCTCACAGTCCTCAGGGAAGGGGTTGTAAGTTATGCACTGGGGGCACATAAGGTATATATAGAAAGGATGATCGTACAAGCTTCAGAGGTGCTTATTGGATTGGTGATCAGAAATTCTAGTAGCCTTTACAAGATTTGGAGTGATCGAAGGGTGTTTAACCCCCCCCCCCCCTACAACTCTTATTTTCTGAAATGGACCTTATAGAAATTTTGAGATGGCCATCTGTTGTCGTAGAAACTTCGAAAACAGCTCATTCGATTGGAAATTGAAAGGGCAAGTGCCATATTAATGGTCGAAAGTGATTGGAGGGTGAAAAAACCCTCCTCCTACATCCACCATTCCCCAAAAATATATAATCAAAACTTTGAAAAAGCCATTTTGTTCAACGTAACTGAACGGTCTTGAAACTATGTCTTTGATGATGACACCCACCCCTCACAGCCCTCAGGGCAAGGGTGCAAAGTTTTGACCTTGGGGAATATAAAATACATATACAAAGGGTGATCATATAAACTTCGTATGGGGCTCATCGGTCTGATAATCAGAATTTCTATTTCCCTTTTTAAGATTGAGAGTGACCGGAGGGTGGATATCCTTCGCCACACCTTGGGTTTTCCCGAAATACGTCGGATAAAAATTTTGAGATGGGAATTTGCTGTTGTCGAAACTTTGAAAACAGGTAATTCGATTGGTAATTGAAAGGGCCAGTGCCCTTTTTAATAGTCGAAAGTGATTGGAGGGCAGCAAACCACCCTCCAACGCCCACTTTTTCCCCAAACACATCTGATCAAAGTTTCGAAATAGCCATTTTGTTCAACGTAACTGAAAGGTTCGGAAATTATCTCTTTGAGGGTGAACCCCCTCCCCCCACAGCTCTCAGGGCAAGGGTTTAAGTTAGGCATTGGGGAGGGGGGGGGGGGTATAAGGTACATATAGAAATGGTGATCGTATAAACTTCATAGGGGACTCATTAAATGGGTAATCAGAAGTTTTAATGTCCTTTTTAAGATTATGAGTGATCAGTTGGTGGACATCCCCCTTCCCTCACACACATACTTAGGGTTGTTCCGAAATACATATAATAGAAATTTTGAAATGGCCATATGTTGTCGTAGAAACTTCAAAAATAGCTCATTTGATTGGAAATTTCAAGAGCCAGTGCCCTTTTAAATAGTCGAAAGTAAATAGAGAGCCACTATCCGCCCATTCCTCCCGCGCCCACCATTTCCCAGAAACATTGAGTTAAAATTTGGAGATAGAAATTTTGATCAACGTAATTGAAAGGTCCGGAAATTATGTCTTTGTAGATGATATTCCCCCAACAGCCTCAGGGAAAGTGTTTTTATTTATGCCCTGGGGACATACAAGGCATATATTGAAAGGGTGATCGTGTAAACCTTGGCGGGGGTTCATTGGATTGGTAATCAGAAGTTCTAGCGTCCTTTGTAAGATTCAGACTGCCTGGAGGGTGGATAACACCCCCTCAAATTTTAGATTTACCTGAAATGTAAATGATAAAATTTTTATACGGCCAATCGTTGTCGTAGAAACTTCGAAAAAGACTGACTTCGAACTGGAAACTTCGACTGGAAATTCGAAAGGACCAGTGCCCTTTCTCCTACTCAATAGTTATTGGAGAACCCCCCCCCCCCAACACACCCATCAATTCCCAAAACACATTTAATCAAAATTTTGAGAAAGATATTGTGTTAATCGTAGTTGAAAGTTCTGGAAATTATGTCCTTGACAAGCGCCATACTTTCTCAAGACCAGAACACAATTTGCACTTTACTGAACACAAAATACATTTAAATGTTTTCACTTTGTCTTTACGTGTTTAAAATGTTTTTACTAGATATATGAAGGGGCAAGTCCTACCCCTTGCACTCCAATTACAGAGTGAGTGTCACGTGCCCTGTCTAAGAGAAACAAGAAATAGGAGGACAAGCAGCGCTTTTCTCAAGCCCATTCATTTTCTAAGGGCATCCAGTCAAAATTTTGAGACAACGATTTTGTTTAGCATAGCAGAACGGTGCAGCAACTATATCTTTAGTGATATTAGGTATGCCAACCCCCCCACAATTAGGCAATCTTCCCATTATGCTTTAAAACTAAGTTTTGTTTTAAAATAAATAAAAAAACATTGTGTTTATGATTGCTAATAAGACAACTAAGCAATTTATAGAGAACGACTGGGTGCATTAAGTTGACAATTTTTGGGATACTACTATTACTATTTCTGCTCTTACAATTTAAATAAATGAAAAGAATGTAAATTTATCCAGGTTGTCAAAGATCATAGATAGAATCTATTGGAAATGATATTAAGTTTTATTTTATTCAGGTCAACTTCAGAAGCTATAAAATTAAATTAAAAATTATACTGTTTGTGTCAGGATTAAAAATTGCGGAAAAAGTTCTTCCAGTATAGAGATACTAACCCATACCATGGATTCTTATAAAAAAAAAAACTGAAAAGATATACAATACTGTTTTTTCCATGAAAAAGACTATGTCAATAAAACATGAACAGAAATTAATTTAAAACACTTTTTCCACATTACAGTAAAGAGACATCAAAGAAAAGTAAAGAGCTCCATTAAGCCAAGAATGAAAAAAAAATTAAGTCAAATAATCTTGAAAGCGTAAAACTACCACAACATCACTATCAATAAATAAATGAAACTCAAAACGAACTGAAATTACTGTAAATAGCCGAGTCAAACTCAAAACGAGCAAAAATTAACATGAGGTGGGCTTATAACCCAATGGCTTCTCATGGCCAGAACACAATTTGCGTTTTACTGAAACCAAAATACGTTTGAAATGTTTTCACATTTCTTAGTTTCATAAATAAATAAATATCAAAATCTTATGGAAAAAGCGTCAGTATAATTTAATTAAAGTGACAGTCCACGGTCATCTGTTTTTTGTTTTTTTTTTAAGTTGTTGGGAAAACATTTTTTTTTGTTTTTGGGAAGATTTGAATTTTATGGCTTATAGCCACTTTTGTCGTCTATATTTGGTTCCATGTAAGATTTAATCATGCCAATTCATTACCTTCTGTCCATAATATATAAAGTTTACATGAATAAGTTTAACTAAATAATGAGCGTATTACCTACAAGAAAACTTTATCAATTGAGACTGGCAATATTCACTGTTAGGTCATTTATTATACTCAAGTAAAATCAAATTAATATAACAGCCAGAAGCATCAAATGGGAGGGGACATTCCCGATAAAATTTTTAAAATAAGTCGTTTTTTATTAGAAAATACCTACCTTTTTTTGTTGTAAACATTTGACCTATTTTCTGACTCCAAAAGTTGAAACAACTGGTTAATTTTAAAATTAATATTTTGTATTCAAAATATATGTATTCATAAAATAGCAGTTTTTTGGAACTTTTTCAGTATTCTTTTAAGGCGTCACACAAATATAAGATTAAATAATAGTTTTCCGTACTTCTAAACAATTTTTTTACTTTAAACTTTTAATCATTTTTTAACCACTGGCAGATACCAAATACTTCATGTCTCTGTGAAAATTTATTTTGCTCTTTCACCTACAAATATTTTAAATTATTTACCTGTTTTGTCAGCTTTGTATTGTTCTTATCATGGTTAAATTTTTTATTTTGTTTTCTTAATCAATACTTGCCACGTTCTTTCAGATACCATATAATCCGATCAAAGGCTTAAATTTCTTATTGCCTTCTTGAGAGCCCGAGAAAGCTATCCCCTTTATTACAGGATATCAAATTTCTTCATTCAATCTTTACCAATTGACGCATGGTAGACGAAGGTTTACCTTTAAGTGGAGTAGCCAAGATTCTTAAGAAATACAAAATCAACCTATTGCTGTTAGAAAAAAAGAAAAACTAACAATTTAAAAGGGTTAAAAAGCCTCATTTGTGAGACAGACCATCTCTTTCCAAAAATTAAATAAAAAAAACAAGTTTTTTAAACTGAAAGTAAGGAGCGACATTAAAACTTAAAACGAACAGAAATTATTCCGTATATGGAGGGGGCTGTCCCCTCCTCAACGCTTTGCTCTTTACGCTAAAGTTTTTTATTGTTTTAAAAAATAAAGTCATGAGACAAAGTCAAACTTTAGCGTAAAGAGCGAGGCGTTGAGGAGGGGACAGCCTTTTTCATATACGGAATAATTTCTGTGCGTTTTAAGTTTTAATGTCGCTCCTTACTTTCAGTTTAAAAAACGTTTTTTTTTTATTTGATTTCTGATCGTTGTTTAGTTAATGCAACTTTTATTTTGGCTCACCGTCATCGAATAAGCAAACAAAATTTGCATAAAAATTTTACTTTTCTTTTTCTAAATTGATGTCTCTAAATTTGGTTATGACGTAATTTACAAATTAACTTACGTAACTAACTGCTATATTCGTATATTTTTCTTATAGCAAAAATACAAAGTTGCAGATTTTTGCAGATATGAGCTTGAAACCTATGTAATAGAGTTTTGTGATACGCTGAATCTGACGGTGTGATTTTCATCAAAATTCTTTCACTTGTAGGGGATTTTTCCCCCCTCTTTAAAAAATCAGGTAAACTTTCTCAGGCTCGTAGCCTTTGATGAGTCATACTAAACTTAATAAAATTTATATATTTAGAATCAGCATTATAAGCCCATTCTTTTGATATACTTATTGACCTCAAAATTCCTTTTTTAAAAGTTTCGATTACTATTGAGCCGTATCGCTTTTTTTATTGTTTTATTTTATTACGTACATGTTATTACGTATATGAGGGGGTTCTCCCCCTAGTCAATACCTCGCTCTTTACGTTAAAAGTTAAAAACAAATTTAATTCACAAACCCCTGAATCACAAAGGCCGTTTAGTTAGAATAGATAGCTCTTTTGAAAGCACTAAAAAACACTGTAGCGTAAAGAGCGAGGTATTGACTTGGGGGAGAACCCCCTCATATACGTTATAATTTCTGTTCGTTTTAAGTTCTAATGTTACTTCTTATTTTCAGTTGAAAAAAACTTGTTTTTTTTTAATTGAATTTCTGATCGTTTTTTAAATAATGCTTGGAAATCCGGCACCCCCTTCATAGAAATGCCCCCTACGCCAAAGAAACTACCTCCACGGAAAAATTCTCCCGAGTAACCCCCTCCTCCAGCCCCATCCTCCAGAAGAAAAATCCTTCCTGAAAATTTCTGTATACTACCCAATAACCAATAAATAATGCTGGCGAGTCCGGCGCCCCCTTCATGGCATTTTACCTGCCCCCCTTAAAAATGCCTTCTTGGAACTATCCTCCAACATACCCCACGACCCCCCCCCCCCTCACTACCAGAAAAAAAACAACCTGAACACTTCTGTATGCTTCCCAACAACCAAGCCTATATGTTAACATTGGGTAAAGTTCATAACTTTTAGCCCTCCCCCCGGGGACTTCGGTGGATTAAGTCATCCTAAAAGACATATTTAGCATATCTTCGACCATGCTGAACAAAATGACTATCTCAAAATTTTTATCGGATGACTTTGGGAAAAAATGAGCGTGGGAGGGGGCCTAGTTGCCCTCCATTATTTTTTGTCACTTAAAAAGGGCACTAGAACTTTTATTTTCCGTTCGAATGACTCACGATATTCTAGGACCACTGGCTTGATACGATTACCCCTGGGAAAAAAAAGCAAACAAAAAAACAAAAAAACAAATAAACACGTATCTGTTATCTTTCTTCTGGCAAAAAATACAAAATTCCACGTTTTTGTATATAGGATCTTGAAACCTCTACAATAGGGTTCTCTGATACGCTGAATATGATGGTGTGATTTTCATTAAGGTTCTATAACTTTTAGGGGGTCTTTTCCCCTATTTTTGAAAATCAGCCAAATTTTCTCAGGTGCGTAACTTTTGATGGGTAGCATTAAACTTGATGAAAGTTATATATTTGAAATCAGCATTGAAATCCGATTCTTTTGATGTTTCTATTGGTATCAAAAACCCGTTTCCTAGAGTTTCGGTTACCATTGAGCCGGGTCGCTCCTTACTTACAGTTCGTTACCACGAACTGTTTGAAAGTTTCTTAAAAAATTTGAAAATCAATCGACAGCAGATGCGTCATTTCAAAGAAACTGGAGGAGGGGTAATATATAATTTTAAAAGTCAAGGGGGAAATTTTTGTTTGCATTTCTTTTCAATGAAAATATTCTTAACGTAATTTTTTAATAAGAATGCAAAAAAAAATTAATCCAGAAGGGGTGGGACAAAATGTATTTTCAAAATCTAGAAGAAATTGGACAAAAAACATAGGGAATAAAAATAAAAAGAATCTTATATTATTGAAAGAAAATTTCAGAAATCGATTGTGGAATTATTCTAGAAAGCGATTTCCTAGCTTATCCTTTCCCACCTCTCTTTGCAGATATGATCTAACCTTGGTTGGACCGACGGTGGTAGCTAGAATCCATAACATTTTTATAGTGTCAACAGCTGAAAGACTTTATCGCAAGTTATCTGTGTAATATTTATTAATAATACTTTTATTTATTATATATCTAATAATTATAGTTATATTTATTAATAAACGCAGCATCGTTGACTCAGTAGAAATTTAATCACCTCCCGTGCACTTTTTTCTCTCTTGTCATAGCAGGGGTGTTCGTTGACACTTGGAAGAGGGCTCTTACAATTGTAAATCAAATTTCTAGAGTTTCTTTTTAGAATGAAAGTGATTGTACGTCCACCAACCTCTTCTTGGAACCGTTTTAACCCCAACTCATGCCTTTGACACTTTACCCTTTAGAGGGTCTCAAGTCAGTAAGCCCCCTTCAATTCGTAATATCTTCCGTTTCTTTTAAGCTTGACGTGACAATTTATTTTAGTTTCTGTTTGTTTTGTGTTTCACTTATACATTCATACCAAATATATTCATTGTTAGTTTGACTTAAAATTCAAAAAGCATAAGAAACTAATTCATCTGACACAAACAAAACAAAAAACAAAACAATCAAAAACAGATGCAGACTGCTGCTTATTTATCTAGACATTGTGATATTTATAGATTGTGTTGTAAATTTTATCTTAGAATTAAAAACCATTCTTACCAAAAACTTAAAATTTTTTCCTTAGCACCTTCAGTTCTTAGTAGTAGAACATTATACTTGAGTAATACAATCGGTATTACTCAAGTATATTAGTACTACTCAAGTATGAGGTTATACTACTAATCAAGTATAACCAATAAAAATCCAAATTTCTAAGTTTAAACACTAGCCTAACTCAATTTAATATTACTATAAAAAAGTTTTCAAATCAGTTTCAGCATATCATAGATCCCTACTGTAGAGGTTTCAAACTCCTATCTGCAAAAATGTGGAATTTTGTATTTTTTACCACAAGAAAGATCACGAATGCGTGTTTATTTGTTTGTTTATTCTTTTTATTTCTTTTTTTGGGTGATAGTATCGACCCTGTGGTCCTAGAATATCGCGAGAGGGCTCATTCAAACGGAAACTAAACGTTCTACTGCCCTTTTTAAGTGAGCAAAAAATTGGAGGGCAACCCGCCCCTTTTTTCTCAAAATCGTCCGATCAAAATTTTGAGAGAGCCATTTAGCCAAATAAAAAGTACATTAATATGCAAATTTAGTTTAAGTTATTTATGTACGGTGAGCTAAAATCAAAATCTGCATTAACTCAAAAATGCTCTGAAATTAAATAAAAAGAAAACAAGTTTTTTTAACTGGAAGTAAGGAACGACATTAAAACTTAAAACGAACAGAAATTATCCCGTATATAAAAGGGGCTGTCCCTTCCTCAAGGCCTCGCTCTTTAAGCTAAAGTTTGACTCTTTCTCACAACTCTACTTTTTAAAACAATACAAAAAAAACGGTGTTTGGTCATAAAATGGCTCATAAGTTAACTTGTTATTTACTTGATGGTGAGACAGCAAACCTTATATATAGGATATATAGGAGTAGAATGATGCTGGTTGACTCCAGGATGAGAATTTGAGAGAAACTTTCCAGGAACAGTTCAATACTAAACTTGAGAGTTTAAAAATGTGATAATGTAGAAGATGGTTGGAATAATTTTGGAAAAATACTTTGTGAAGTTGCTGAAAGTGTATTAGGGAAGAAAGCTAGAACTGCAGCTAGGAATATTAGTGAAAAAAATTTATGTTTAATAGAAAGGAGAAAGGACTTGAACAAGATTTATCTGAGTGATAGATCATATAAAAACAAGAGGAATGTAAAAACAAGTGGTGAAATCATTAAAACATGAACTAAGGAGCTTTGAAGTGGAGGCCATGAATACAATTGCCGAGGATCTGGAAGACGCAGCTAAACGGCATAATAGTAAAATATTGTTCTGGCATGTTAAGAAATTGAGAGGGAGTAGTAAATCCAGACTTGGCCCAGTTAAAGATAGGCATGGGGGCGCAATTAGCGATAAGGAAAAAACTAAAGAGAGATGGGCTGAACATTTTGAGAAATTGCTTAACCGAGAGTTGCAGGAAACGATATAGAGGAAAATGAAAAAGTTTGTGATACCAAGGATGTGAAGGAAGAATTGTTTTGCGAGGAGGAATTAACAACAGTACTAAAAGGATAAAAAAATAATAAGGCTCCAGGTACTGATAGGGTGGTAAATGAGTTTCTTAAACTTGGTGGCTCTGAGGTTAGAAATAAGTTACTGAAGATTATGAATATAATTTTTGAAAAAGCGGAAGTACCTAACGATTTTAGGAAAACCTTAATCAAGCCTCTTTATAAGAAAGGTGATAAAAATGAGTAATTAAAAAGTGAAATCAATAAAAAGTGAGTCTAAAAAGTGATAATTATCACTGTGGGTGATTATTGAGGCATTAGTCTGGTCTCAGTAGTTAGTAAATTACTTAGTAATTACTGTGATACTTTTTAGACTGAGAGATGCCGTAGACAAAGTTTTAAGAGAAGAGCTGTGCGGTTTTAGAAAAGGTAGAGGATGTGTCGACCAAATTTTCACTCTTAGGCTTTTATTAGTAATTTATTAGTAGTAAATATAATTTATTAGTTTTTATTAGTAATAAAAATACGTAACTTACGAATTAACTTACGTAACTAACTTCTATATTCATATATTTTTAATACATACATTAGGGAGTTCGCCCCCTAGTCAATACCTTGCTCTTTAAGTGAAAGTTCAAATTTTGTTCCAATTCTTTAAAAATGCCCGCTTAATCACAAAGGCCGTTAATTAGAAAAAATAGCTCTTATGAAAGTACTAAAAAATCTCTGGCTTAAAGAGTGTGGTATTGACTAGGGGGTGAACCTGATCATATATATAATATTTTCTGTTCGTTTAAATTTTTTATGTTGCTGCTGTTGCAGTTGAACAACTTGTTTTTTTATATTTAATTTCTAATCTTTTTTTATATAATGCTGGGAAGTCCGGCGTCTCCTTCATAGCAATGTCCCTTCCCCCATGAAAACTTCCTTCATGGAAACATCCTCCTACATAACCCCCGACCCAGGCATGTACGCAGGAATTTGTTTCGGGGGGGGGGCAAATCCTTCAAACCCATTATTCTGTGAGAAAAATCAGAAAATTATGGGAAAATGAAAAAGATCGTGAGATTTCGGCGGGGGGGGGGGCAGGCCCGGAGACCCCCCCCTGAGTACGTCCCTGCCAGACCCCCCCCCACAACCAGGAAAAATCTCCCCTGAAAACGTCTGTACTGTATACTTCCCAATAACCAATACTATATGTTAACATTGGGTAAAGTTCATAACTTTCAGCCCTCCTCCCGGAAACTTAGAGGGATTAAGTCATCCTAAGAGACATAGTTATAATATTTTAGAACATGCTGAACAAAATGTCTATCTCAAAATTTTTATCAGGTGACTTTGGAAAAAAAATGAGCGCAGGAGGGGGCCTAGTTGCCCTACATTTTTTTGGCCACTTAAAAAGGGCACTAGAACTTTTAATTTCCATTCCAATAAGCCCTCCCACGATATTCTAGGACCACTGGGTCAATACGATCACCCCTGGGAAAAAAAATAAATAAACACGCACCCGTGATCTTTTTTCTGGCAAAAAAATGCAAAATTCCACATTTTTGTAGATAGTAGCTTGAAACCTCTACAGTAGGGTTCTCTGATACGCGGAATATGATGGTGTGATTTTCATTAAGGTTCTATATATTTTAGGGGGTCTTTCCCTCTTTTTTTCGAAAATCAGCCAAATTTTCTCAGGCGCTTAACTTTTGTTGGGTAGAATTAAACTTAATGAAACATATATATTTGAAATCAGCATTAAAATACAATTCTTTTGATGTATCTATTTGTATCAAAATATCACTTTCTAGAGTTTCGGTTACCATTGAGCCGGGTCTCAATAACCAATACTATATGTTAACATTGGGTAAAGTTCATAACTTTCAGCCCTCCTGCTGGGGGCTTCGAGGGATTAAGTCATCCTAAAAGACATAGTTATAATATTTTCCACCATGCTGAACAAAATGGCTATCTAACAATTTTGATCAGATGACTTTGGGAAAAAAATGAGCGTGGGAGGGGGCCTAGCTGCCCTCCATTTTTTTGGTCACTTAAAAAGGGCACTAGAACTTTTAATTTCCGATCCAGTGAGCCCTACTATGATATTCTAGGACCATTGGCTCATTACAATTACCCCTGGGGAAAAGAAAAAAAACAAATAAACACGCAAAACAAACAAAGGGCACTAGAACTTTTAATTTCCGTTCCAATGAGCCCACCCACGATATTCTAGAACCACTGGGTTGATACGAAAATCCCTGGAAAAAAAATAATAAATAAATAAATAAACACGCATCCGTGATCTTTCTTCTGGCAAAAATTGGAAAATTCCACATTTTTGTAGATAGGTGCTTGAAACCTCTACAGTATGGTTCTCTGATACGCTGAATATGATGGTGTGATTTTCATTAAGGTTCTATAATTTTTAGGGGGTCTTTCCCTTTTTTCGAAAATCAGCCAAATTTTCTCAGGCGCGTAACATTTGATAAATAAAATTAAACTTGATGAAACTGATATATTTGAAAGCAGAATTAAAATCTGATTCTTTTGACTTGGTTTTAAGGAGCACAGGAAAGACAATGGGAGACCACGGAATCAAATGAGGAAGGTAAAAGTTACCTGGACTTGGATTATGCTGATGATTTAAGCAACCAAGTCACTAAGGCCAGGAATAAGTGAAGATGAAAAGGTGACGTTGGGTAATTAAAATATTGATCAGGTGGGCCGCTTCACTTACCTTGGTAGTATTATTAGTAAAGATGGTGGGAGCAGTGACTATAGTAAAAGTAGAATAGCCAAAGCTCAGGGTGTATTTTCACAGTTACAAAAAGTCTGGAAGAATAGGAAGATAAGTCTTCAAACCAAGATTAAAATATTAGAAGCTACAGTGATGACAGTGGTCAAATATGGCTCTAAAGCATAGACGCTTCGAAAAGCAAATGAAGATTTGCTAGATGTTTTCCAGAGAAATGGCTTAAGGATTGATCTGGGTAGCCGGCTGACTGACCGTATTTCAAACAATAGGATATACGAAAAATGTGGTTCATTACCCCTCTTTAGGGCTATAATGAAAGAAAGGTTGAGGTGGTTAGGGCATGTTGTGCGGATGAAGGATGACAGATTGCCGAAGATTGTTCTTTTCGGCCAACCGTCTAGGGCTAAAGGAAAGCAGGTCGCCCCCATCTAGGGTGGCAGGACATCATAAAGAAAGATTTAAAGGAAATGGGAACTTCGTGGGCGGGTGTAAAGAGGGAGGCTTTTAATAGATTGGGATGGAGGAGGAGCTTGCGTAGCTGTGTTGGCCTCAAGTGGCTTGGTGCTGCGGTGAGTTGTTAGTAGTAGTAGTACTAGTGGTGATTTTCAGTGTAAAATATCTCAAAATTAAAACTCAAACAGTTCTTATTAAACGTTCAGCCCGTGCCACCTTTATTAGACTATGCCTGTGATAGAGTGCTGTATGATTTTTCAATAAAACTTTTTTTTAAACTGGGCTTAGTATATTTTGACGGCGTCTTCGTGCTGAAAAACCTCTTCCTAGCTAATTTACCTACTATGGGTTGACTCCCCGTAGTAGCGACATATTTTTAGGCATGAATATATAATGATTCGGGGGTAATAGGCTTGAGATTTTCTGTACAAGATTTCAACTCTTTTTGATAGAAGAGCATCGCCAAGTGCTGAAAACCAAGTTGTGACCAAGATGGGCCCAGGATTGCACAAAGCTTTCATTCATGGCGGTCCCAGGGACTTCTTGCTGTCAGGTTCTAAGCCGGCTTAAGCACTTCGGTATGGACTTGAGAAGATATGTGATCCCCGTCCTGCACTGGTATCCAGGATCATTGATTTCCTGAGGCCAAAATAATATCAGTGATTTAAAGAAAATGAAAATTGGAATTTGGAATGTTACGACGTTAAAAAATTACCGCCGTATCGACATTTTGACTGACGAATTCAGACGATTCAAACTGGACTTATTAGGAGTTTAAGACACTCATAGTGTCTCTATATATAGTCTCTATATATATAGTCTCTTATATTCAAATTAGCCTACAATTAGATTGTATCCAGGAACTAAATAGAAATAATATTTCAGAAACAATTACACAGGACATTACAATTTATATTACAATAATTAACGTTCAAATTCCTAACTTTATACGGGTTAAGGTAAATTTAATAAACAGTATATATTTAGAATCTGCATTAAAAGACAATTCTTTTGATATGTATATTTAAAAAAAAATTGGGGGTTGTTGAAAAAAACGAAGGAGGCTTGACTACGAAAATAGGGTCATTGGAAGCTAGCGAATTTGGAGTTGAGCTCAAACACTGCTGGTCTCTCGTTGTTAAGTGCATGCAATGCATCTACTGACTTTTGACTCTCTGAGGTGGCACCTCCAGTCAAATTTGAAAAAAAAATAGTTTTTGAAGAATTTTAAAATTATATAATAGGAAAAAAAGCAAGATTTTACATTAAGTCGCGACATGTATAAGCTAGCTGTAATCTTATTATAAATAGTAGAAGATATAATAAATTAAACACTTACCAATAAGGATGGTATATATAAATAAGAAGCCGTAGATTAAATGGGTGACAATTCAAAAAGTATAACACATTAGAAAACAAAGTTTTTCTCGGGTATAAATAATTTCACATATTAAATAAATTCACGTCACATCATTAACAGAAATAACCCGGAAGAGGACATTGCAGGTGAAAAACCCCAATGACAGAACAATTGGCATTTAAAAACGAAACTACTAAACGTCTTGTCATTGGGGGGGATCCACCAAGCTTGTCAAATTGATATTAGAAATATCGGTCAAACTGGAGAAGGTTTGGGCTGAATGTTTGTGTAAAATCCTACATGCTAAAATAAATAGCAAGAGGAAAGATTTTACACGGGCACTAAACCCATAAACTTGTAGGACAGGGTAATAGTCAAAATATCACGAAAGGGACAAATTGCACTCAATGACTATATAAAACTAAGGCGCAAATTAAACTGAGGATAATACCAGACGCGAATAAAATAAAAGATTATAGGGAAACCACAGTGGGTACTGATAACCCCTATCATTAAACAACATTTGGCAAAAACTAGGCATTATTTTTTGTAAAGTACCGTAGATAAAGAATATGAGTTTGCGATGAAAACCACACAATTTTGCGGAAATCAGGATATCGTAAAAACGTACATTCTTAAGAAGAAATGAAAACTAGCAAAAGCAGGGCAAAACTCAATTAAAATGTTCTACAAAAATCAGCTGAAAAAATACAATACTTTTCTAACACAAACACTTTTGGACAGAAAAAGTTTAATTTTGTCAAACAAATACAGGTGGAAAAAATCAAACACCCCCCCTCCCCCGCCACCTCTCAAAAATAAGGAGATAATGAATTTGACCATAGAAGGGCAATTAGCATAAACACATGTAAAAGTTATTGAATAAAACATGAAACATATAAATATAGGCCTAGAAAAGACCTATTTTGCTGAAAAAAAAAACGGAATAAAAACTTAAAAAAAAACCTTATGCTTCATTGAAGTAAAGAATCAAAAAAAGAGAATGGTTCAAGTTGAAAATATAGCCAGACGAAATTAAAAGGAAAAGAAACTGAATGAAGTCAGTTAAACTCTGTTATATGCACTTATTGAACTGACCGAACGAAACTAGTATGAAAATTTTACTAAATAGGTAGAAAATAGGTTGCATTAATACTACGGAGCCACCGTTACAGTGGTTAACGCGGGCCGAAATTAATAGAAATATTGGAGAAAAGCTCCAAGAAGACAGGAAAAAAATGTTGCTCTTTTATGTGAGAGTCATTTTTAAAAAAAAATGACTAGCATGGCATAGAAAATTAAAAGTAAGGCACATAATAGCCTTAAGAACCTAAGTTAAAGTCGAAACCTAAGACAGGAACACTAAAAGTTGGGAAGTTAAAGTGAAAATAATCATTGTCACTTGTATGTCTAAAATTAAATTACTATGACCCATGAAGGCTTGGTATTTTTTTCTGCATAAGGGCCACTTTTCTGATAAAAGAAAATCCTAAGAGGAAACTGTGGCCACAAAAAAAGTGTGGCAATAATATAAATAATTAATTATTGTGTGTGCAGATTCATAATAGTCCTTTTAGCTGTAGCTGATGAGAAGAGGACCTGGAAACGTTATAAGGAGCTACCAGAATAAAGCCCTGGTAAGCAAACCTTCAGAGTAAAGGCACGAGTCAATTGATAATGGCTACCAGGTATAAGGTGAACAGCAAAAATAGCAAAGCTTATCGGATCTAAGCTGTAAATGGAGCCTTATCTCAAAAGGACATTAAAGCTGAAAAAAAGAGAGATTACGGAGAAAACGTTATAAAACTGTCTCAAGTAACTAAAAAAAATTTCGAAAAGATTTAAAAAGCTCCAAAGTCTGAATAAACAAACAGGCATATAATAAGCTAATGACAGTTAATGACACAAGGGGTTCGAAATAGCAATAAAGTTATAAAACAAAGATAAGTAAGTATATATAGTCGTATACGGAAAAGCTATATAGTTGTATTAATGTAATTGGGAAAATATATACAGTTATAAATGTATTTTGAAAACCCTTTATAAATATGGAATTGTTGTCATATAAAAAATGTAAATATGTAAATTTTAATAGCAAAGTCATGTTATATGAACTTTTTCTAGGCCATTATGTGGAGGCTTATCAAAGTTCTCAATTGTAGTGTATAAATATATTAGTAAGGGAAGATTTTTTTTATATTTTAAATTGCAGTTAAGACTCATCAGATAAAAGTCATGACGGGCTTATTTAAAAGTTGTACAAAGAACAAATATTGCAGTGATTAAATAATTTATTAGGGTACATAATTATTATTTGTTTTTAACAATTAAGTTATGTGTCAACATAACTTCTGTTAATATATATATATATATATATATATATATATATATATATATATATATATATATATATATATATATATATATATATATAACCTAAACGATCCATTTAATAGTGAATTAATATGTTGAGTATTTGTGTGTTTTATTTTTATATCACTCAAGAAGTATTCTACATTAATACTTCATAAGCAATTCACAAAACACTAATTGGAATTAATTCCAATGCTAGTCTATACTGTGTTTTATTTTTTAAATGCTTTAAGTTTTAAACTGTAGTTAAATATCCTATCTAGTTTTGCGAATTATAAAAATATACTTGTGTAAGTTATTACACAATGCTTGTATATATATATATATATCTATATATATATATATATATATATATATATATATATATATATATATATATATATATATATATATATATATATATATATATATATATATATATATATATATATATATATATATATATATATATATATATATATATATATATATATATATATATATATATATATATATATATATATATATATATATATATATATATATATATATATATATATATATATATATATATATATATATATATATATATATATATATATATATATATATATATATATATATATATATATATACATTCTATGTTTTTATTTACTCTAAGTTTTAACTAATGATTTAAGGCTATATATAAATGTTTGACTTCGAGTCATCGTATAAATATTTTTATTGTGAAACAATTTGTTAAGTGATTAATAATTCTATATTAAGAGTAAACACAGGAGAAAGTCATTAAAAGTAATTAACTTTCGTTAAAAAAAAAAGAATACAGCGATATATACATATTTTGAGTGTTTTTTTTCTGCTATATATGTAAAACTATATGCTTTATATGTATTCTAATGTGAATATTTATTTTAGATACAGCCTTAGCATTTTTTTGAAATCAAGTTTTTTGTATCATCCTTTCGGATCCATTTTTTTCAATCATTTTTTTGACGCATTTTTGGAAAGTAACAAATTTTGAAGTCACTTCAAATGTATCCTGATACTAACATCTCATACCATCAGAAACCAAAACAAACTTGATCCACTGATATTTTGGAAACTATAGCAGTATTACAGACTTTATTACAAGTTCATCAGAAAGTGAGACAAAATCAGAACTTAATTTAAGCCTAGAGAATGTGCTACATAGCCTAAATGGCTTATATTATTGAAATATGTGAAAATGCTTTGTCTGGAAAAATGTGAAAATTTAAAAACCAAAAATGTTATGTGTAATTTATCCAAGGCATTTCTAAAACGAAAAATAAACGGTATATCAACCACATCACACAGATAAATTAAATTATTAATGGGAATTAAATTTAAACTCAAATAATTAATAAACTTTTCTAATATAACTTGAAATCTAATTTAAGAAGAATCAATAATATAATGCTTAAGCCGCTTGGGGTCAAGTTAAAACATAAGATGCATATGAAGAAGGATAAAAAGAGTATTTTTTCAGTCCTAGAGACAGAGAAAAAAAGAAATAAGTATGAATTTCAAATTTAAATCCTTCGAGAAAAAGAAAAAAAAAGAAAAATATGACCTATATTGGAGCAGAAACATGACCCTAAGGAAACCCATTGAGGGTATATGCACATACTGACCCAAAGATGGCAGCATAATAGCTTTAAACAAAGTTAAACTGTTTTAAAAGTAAACCATTGAGAATTGGGGCAGTTATTCTTGAACTGAGAAGTATTGTAGTAAATCTTTATAAATTCATTAATTATTAATCTAGTAGAAATATATTAAGACACGAATGAGAGGTTTAGAAACACCACTCTTTACTAAGATAATGAATATATCCTGCCAGGTTTTGCTTAACGGGAAATTGAGAAATCACCACTTCCTAGCTATTGCGTCGGTTGGTTAAAGGAAGATATGGTTGATAAAAATGTATAAAAGACACATTTTATGGGAAGGGGTAGACTGATACTAACTTTATGCCGGACTGACCTCTGGTCCGTTGTTTTTAGAAATACCTTGGAATCTTGTCGAATCATTGTAAGTGTCTAAGTACCCTATTATTTATTACTGTAGTTTTCCGAAACTTGTGGTCTACTTGGGACAGCCAGTCCCAGTATAGAATATATATCTGTTATTATTATATGTTAATTGAATAAAAGTATTGCATTATAGACAAACTCTCTACAATCTACCTTTAGTCCCTCGAACATACCCAGTTGGTACGCCTCATTAGTTCGGTCATAGCTTAAGGAACGCTACCAAAGTTTAATTACCTTAGGGCCAGAGTTTACCTCCCCTGTAAAGGGAGAAATAAAGGCATCTACGACAACATCACCCAAATAACATAAATACACCTCACCACAGTATTGGGCTCATCTATATATTTATTTTGTATTCATTTTACTCATTCCTTTTAATTAACGGCTTAAGTTTCTTAGTACTTTTGTCTGTATACTAACAGAGTAATTTTCATTACTGTTAAATATCTTCATCCCTTTCTTAACAGTTTCTTTTTACTTTGTCTGAGTAGAGAGCCATCATTTCCAGAAGAAAATATTGAGCTTTACTCGAGTGATGTCTTTTTAAGACAAAGGCGTCTCTATTCCTGCTTCTAAGTGCCTCGGAATACCTAATTAGAATGCAGTACTAGCGCTTCCAGTTTCATTTGGATTCATAGTTTCAAAATTCATACACTGTTACGAGAAGAAAAAGAAATCGCTTGACAAATCGTTCAAAAACAGTAAATGAGAGAAAATTTATTGTCAATTTTTTGGACGGTCTTAAAAGGAATCGGATTTTCTCAATGGGTTACGTTAAAATTTATAATATTGTAAATATTTACTGTTCTTAATATTTAAATAATTATTGAAACTTAAAATTTAAAAATTTTTGAAATTTTTTAATATTTTGAATGTTAATTATAATCAACGTTCTAATATTTTAATCATTTAAAATTTTTAAATATTTGACAAATATTAATCTTAATATTAAAAATTGCAATATAATAAATAATATAAATATTTTTCAAAAAATTAGGTAAGATCAGTAGTTAGACTCTTAAGGAAAATAACTCCAAATGTAGATTTGTTTCTGGTTTGAAGTCAAAGATTTTTCTGTTCGGTTTTTCAATTATTATAAAGAGCAGAGAAAACCCCATTTAAAATGTGGGTCTTCGGTATCTGCAATTCAAAATTCTTTGTGAGTAAAAAATGTTTTTTTTTACCTATAAGTTAACGTCATTGAGTTTAAAAAATGCTCCTAAAATGCCTTGGATAAATAAGACTAAATAGAAATTTAGTCTTGCATAAGTGTTAATAATTTAAGTGTTTGCATAATAAAAAAAGTAAAGAATATATTTTAGTTTGTAAAAACTACAGTAGAGTGTTTTGAATTGTGTTTTAAGAACAGTGAATTATAATTATTATCATTCGAAGTTCAACAGTTATTGAAAGTTCTCCTAGGAACATACGGGAAAATATTCGAAGCGTAGTTGGTGACCCACAAGCTGGTAAGTTTTCCGTTATAATAAACGGATAAGATAATCTTCTAGTGGACCCTGTGAAGATTTCTGATGCGTTCTCAGACAGGCATTGCTCTTGATTGTTTTAAGATAGCAGATGTGGTTATTGAAGGGAGGTGAGAGGACTAGAATTTTGAATTACAAACCTATTTCAGTTTTCTGCCCTTTAAGCCATATAATTGAAAAGCTAATTAATAGTGAACTTCACAGAGATCTTGAGAAACTCAATTTACTATACAATAATCTATTTTGGCTTAAGGAAAGGAATGAATACAAAACAGGCAATAACACGTTTGAAAAAAAAGTTAACCTTGATAAAGGTTACTGAGTTACAACAATATTTGTAAGACATTATTAACACTTCGAACTCTGTTGAACATTCTATACGCGTTGAAAAGTTGCAAAGACATGGATAATGGAATATTTTTCAATTTAACTATTAGTTTCCTTTCTGGTCGTTCACAAATAACATAAATATCTGGCTTAATATCTCAATCATTGCTTATTAGATGTGGTGTACCACAAGGGTGTAGCTTAGGTCTTTAATAATTTTGATTTGCATCAATGATCCTCCTTATTCTCGACCGCTTATGAATAAAATTTCCGTCTGCACGAAAAAATAGATAAATGTTTCTCTCCTACATTTGGGTGTAAAAAAACATCTAAATTGTTGGTTACTTGGCTATTACTATATAGGAGATATCCATCTGGAGGAGGTGCGATGAGATGGTTCTTAGTTATCATAAGCCTAATTTTTTTTAGTTTTTGGGATGTGCATTAGCTTGAAATATTAGTTTAATTCGATAACTTAATCATTGTTTCCCAAAGGATAAAATTCGTATATAATATTTCAGTTATATCCACCCCTTTATTTTGTATCCTTCACCTACTTCAACCTTTGCAAAATATTGTTATTAAAATAATTGCTAATATAAGCCCTTCTCAATGGTGTTACAACGCTTAAGTTAAGTTGAAAGTAATTCCAGTGACTATTCTTTGCTATTTTTATACTGATCTTTTCATGTATAATCGCGTCAGAAGTAAAATCCGCTTTTTGTCTAAGTTTCTTCACACAAGTTAATAAGGTTCATTCCCATGGTACTGGGTCAATGAACAACACTCATGTAAATAATTATATTATGTATGGGTCGGGGTGTTCTCTGATTTTTAAAGGGGCTAATTTATGGAATTTGTTAAATGAGGATATAAAAGTAGCAGTGACGTGAGTGAATTTAAATGGCTGTTAAAAAATGCATTTAAAAATTTATTAAATTTACAGATTATAACTGATTAAATAAAAAGATAATAAATCATGAATTTTACTATTATTACAGTAATTTTGATTGATTTTCGTTAACGAATTGAGTGAAGTAATGGTAGCAGGGGGAACCATTGAAGTTAATGGTTCCAATGTTAATGTAAATCCAAATACATTTTCTTTATTTTGTAGACTTGTTTGATTTTCCCCCTTCCATAAGATGGCATGGCATTTGGAAGGGACGTGGATGCATTAAGTTTTTGCTAATGACTGATTTTAGGTATATAAAAAAAAGAATAATAAAGTACAGATGTAAAGTTTTGGTATTGGAGGGTAATAATTCAAATAAAGAGAAACACGAGTGAAAATTAACCAAAACGCAAAATAGTTCAAAAAAACTTCTTTTTGGAAGTTTAGTTGTCTTTGGGACTATTTTAAAATGTGATTGAAACTGTTTGGAATTTTGCCATTGCTAATTTTCTATATTTTACAAATTAATGTTAAATTAAATAAATGTCAAATTAAGCTTATTAGTTGCACTTTCTTAAATTCCCATTAAACATAGCAAAAATAAAGAAAATGTGGTAATGCCCAAGACCAAGAAACCTCCTAATTCTGAACAACCCAAAGAAAAATCCTAAGGTAGCTAAGTTTTTACGTATGAAAAGAAATAAAATGTATCCAGGGGGCAATGGTGTTTTTATTTTGACGTCCTTGGTACTTTAAGAGCACAAAAATACCAGACATTTGCCTCAGTTTTCTTTTTTGTTTTAGTCTATTAGTGAGTTTGAAAGTTCAAACCTTGTATGACAGAAACAGCAAAACGAAGAATCTTATAATAGCACTGTTTTCATTTATGAATAGGCCTAAGCAGGGTCCATGGAGAAATTAAATAAATAAATCAAGTTTTTTAAACTGAAAGTAAGGAGCCACATTAAAATTTAAAACGAACAGAAATTATTCTGTACATGAAAGGGGCTGTCCCCTCCTCAACGCTTCCCTCTTTACACTAAAGTTTTTTATTGTTTTAAAAAATAAAGTTATGAGACAAAGTCAAACTTTAGCGTAAAGAGCGAGGCGTTGAGGAAAAGACAGCCCCTTTAATATACGGAGTAATTTCTGTTCGTTTTAAGTTTTAATGTCGCTCCTTACTTTCAGTTTTAAAAACTTGTTTTTTTTATTTGATTTCTGATCGTTGTTTAGTTAATGCAACTTTTATTTTGGCTCACCGTCATCGAATAAGTAAACAAAATTTGCATAAAAATTTTACTTTTCTTTTTTTAAATTGATGTCTCTAAATTTGGTTATGACTTAATTTACAAATTAACTTACGTAACTAACTTCTATATTCGTATATTTTTCTTCTAGCAAAAAATATAAAGTTGCAGATTTTTGAAGATATGAGCATGAAACCTATGTAATAGGGTTTTCTGATACGCTGAATCTGACGGTGTGATTTTCATTAATTTTTTTTCACTTGTAGGGGATGTTTCCCCCCTCTTAAAAAAATCGGGTAAATTTTCTAAGGCTCGTAGCCTTTGATGAGTAATACTAAACTTAATAAAATTTATATATTTAGAATCAGCATTATAAACCCATTCTTTTGATACATTTATTGACATCAAAATTCCTTTTTTAAAAGTTTTGATCACTATTGAGCCGTATTGCTTTTTTTTATTGTTTTTTTTATTACGTAAATGTTATTACGTATATGAGGGGGGTTCTCCTCTTATTCAATACCTCGCTCTTTACGTTAAAAGTTAAAAACAAATTTAATTCACAAACCCCTGAATCACAACGGCCTTTTAGTTATAATAGATAGCTCTTTTGAAAGCAATAAAAAAAACTGTAGCGTAAAGAGCGAGGTATTGACTTGGGGGAGAACCCCCTCATATACGTTATAATTTCTGTTCGTTTTAAGTTTTAATGTTGCTTCTTATTTTCAGTTGAAAAAAACTTGTTTTTTTTAAATTTAATTTCTGATCGTTTTTTAAATAATGCTTGGAAATCCGGCGCCCCCTTCATAGAAATGTCCCCTACGCCAAAGAAACTACCTCCATGGAAAGATTCTCCCGAGTAACCCCCTCCTCCAGCCCCATCCTCCAGAAAAAATATCCTTCCTGAAAATGTTTGTATACTTCCCAATAACCAATAAATAATGCTGGCAAGTCCGGCACCCCCTTCATGGCAATTTCCCTTCCCCCATGAAAACTTCCTTCATGGACAGATCCTCCAACATAACCCCCGACCCCCTCCCCCCTCAATACCATAAAAAGAAACCTCCTGAAAACGTCTGTATACTTCCCAATAACCAATACTATATGTAAACATTGGGTATAGTTCATAACTTTCTGCCCTCCTCCCGAGGACTTTGGGAGATTAAGTCATTCTAAAAGATAAAGTTATCGTATTTTTGACTATGTTGAACAAATTTGCTATGTTAAAATTTTTATCGGATGACTTTGGGAAAAAAGGAGTGCGAGAAGGGACCTAGTTGCCCTCGATTTCTTTGTCACTTAAAAAGATCACTAGAACTTTTAATTTCCGTTCCAATGAGCCCTCCCACTATATTCTAGGACCACTGGGTCGATACGATCACCCCTGGGGTAAAAAAAAAACAACAAACAAATAAAAAAGCATCCGTGATCTTTCTTCTGGCAAAAAATGCAAAATTCCTTATTTTTGTATATAAGAGCTTGAAATCTCTACAGTAGGGTTCACTGATACGCTGAATATGATGGTGCGATTTTCATTAAGGTTCTATAACTTTTAGGGGGTCTTTCCCCCTATTTTTGAAAATCAGCCAAATTTTCTCAGGCGCGTAACTTTTGATGGGTAGCACTAAACTTGATGAAAGTTATATATTTGAAATCAGCATTGAAATTTGATTCTTTTGATGTTTCTATTGGTATCAAAAACCCGTTTTCTAGAGTGTCGTATACCATTGAGCCGGGTCGCTCCTTACTTACAGTTCGTTACCACGAACTGTTTGAAAAAAAATTGAAGCCCTTGACACTTTAAGAGCACAAATGTACTAGAAATTTTCCTCAATTTTCTTATTTCTGTCAGTCTATTAGTGGATTTGAAACTTCATAAGTACATGTTTGAAGACGCCAAAAAAAAACAAAAAACATAATTTTCAAACAGTTCGGGGTAACGAACTGTAAGTAAGAAGCGACCCGGCTCAATGGTAATCGAAACTCTAAAAAACGGAATTTTTATACCAATAGATACATCAAAAGAATCAGATTCTAATTCTGATTTCAAATATATAGGTTTCATCAAGTTTAATCTTACTCGTCAAAAGTTACGTGCCTGAGAAAATTTGGCTGATTTTCGAAAAAAGGGGGAAAGACCCCTTAAAAGTTATAGAACCTGAATGAAAACCACACCATCATATTCAGTGTATTAGAGAACCCTACTGTAGAGGTTTCATCACGGAAGCGTGTTTATTTGTTGTTTTTTTTTCTTCTTTTCCCAAGGGGTAATCGTATTGACCCAGTGGTCCTAGAAAGGGTGGATCCATGATTTTTTTTTAGGGGGGGGGGGTAACTAATTTTTTTACTCAGTTTTCGACTAATTCTACTGATTTTTACCTAGGTTTTACTAATTTTCGACTTATATTCGACTCGGTCAAAAATTTGAGGGGGGGTTCAAACCGGGTAACCCCCCCTGGATACGGCCTTGGGTCCTAGAATATCGTAGGAGGGCTCATTGGAATGGAAAGTAAAAGTTCTAGTGCGCTTTTTAAGTGACAAAAAAATGGAGGGCAACTAGGCCCCCTCCCACGCTCATTTTTTTCTCAAAGTCACCCAATTGAAATTTCGAGATATCCATTCTCTTAAGCCTACTAGAAAATCTAATATATATGTCTTTTACGATGACTTAATCCCCAAAAGTTCCAAGGGGACGGGCTGCAAGTTATGAGCATTGCTCAGTGTTTAGAAATAGTTTTTGTTATTGGGGAGCATGCAGACGTTTTCAGGAAGGATTTTTTTTCTGGTGGGGGGGGAAAGGAGGAGGGGATTACTCGGGAGAATCTTTCCGTGGAGGATGTTTCTTTGGGGTAAGGGACATTTCTATGAAGGGGGTGCCGGATTTCTAAGCATTATTTAAAAAACGATTAGAAATTAAATTAAAAAAACAAGTTTTTTCAACTGAAAGTAAGAAGCAACATTAGAACTTAAAACAAACAGAAATTATTACGTATATGAGGGGATTCTCCCCCAAGTCAATACCTCACTCTTTACGCTACAGTTTTTTTTAGTGCTTTCAAAAGAGCCATCTATTCTAATTAAACGGCCTTTGTGATTCAGGGGTTTGTGAATTTAAAAAAATTTTACTCTTAACTTAAAGAGCGTGGTATTGACTAAGGGGATAACCCCCTTATATACGTAATAACATATACGTGATAAAAAAAAAAACAATAAAAAAAACAAGTGATACGACTCAATAGCAATCGAAACTTTTAAAAACGGTGTTTTGATGTCAATAAATGTATCAAAAGAATGGGCTTATAATGCTAATTCTGAATATATAAATTTTATTAAGTTTAGTATTACTTATCAAAGGCTACGAGCCTGAGAAAATTTACCTGATTTTGAAAAGAGGGGGGAAACATCCCCTAAAAGTAAAACACTCTTAATGAAAATCACACCGTCAGATTCAGAGTATCAGAAAACCCTATTACATAGCTTTCAAGCTCATATCTGCAAAAATCTGCAACTTTGTATTTTTTGCCAGAAGAAAAATATACGAATATAGAAGTTCGTTACGTAAGTTAATTTGTAAATTACGTCAGAACCAAATTTAGACACAGCCATTTTGCCAAAGAAAAGTAAAATTTTTATGAAAATTTTGTTTGCTTATTCATTGACGGTGAGCCAAAATAAAAGCTGCATTAACTAAAAAACGATCAGAAATTAAATAAAAAAAACAAGTTTTTTAAACTGAAAGGAAGGAGCGACATTAAAACTGAAAACGAACAGAAATTATTCCGTATATGAAAGGGGCTGTCCCCTCCTCAACGCCTCGCTCTTTACGCAAAAGTTTGACTCTGTCTCATAACTTTGTTTTTTAAAACAATAAAACACTTTAACGTAAAGAGCGAGGCGTTGAGGAGGGACAGCCCCTTTCATATACGGAATAATTTCTGTTCGTTTTAAGTTTTAATGTCGCTCCTTACTTTCAGTTTAAAAAACTTGCTTTTTTATTTAATTTCACAACAAAACGAGGAATTTTATAATAGCGCTGTTTTCATATATCAATAAACCCAATAGGGGTCCATGAAAGGGGGTCAAAAATGTTTTCTTTGACGCCCTCAGTACTTTAAGATCACAAAAAAAAACAAGAATTTGCTTCAATTTTCTTATTTCTGTCAATCTGTTAGTGAATTTCAAACTTCATAAGTGCATTTTTGAAGGATTCTAGGCGTTTACCCCCCTCGACGATTACCCCCCGGAAAATACCCCCCACGAAAAAATCCCCGCCGAAAAATATGCCTCCCCCCCAGAAAATATCCCCGGGGAAAATACCCCTCACAGACAATACCCCCCCCCCGGAAAATACCCCCCACGGGAAATACCCCCCACGAAAAATACAATCCTGTAAATACCCCCCCCCCGAAAATATCCTCCCCCCCTTGGAAAATAAAGCCTTCCAAATTTGATAATTTTATTTGAGTTTTTTTCCGTAGGGGGAAGGAATTTTGGTACTTTTGTATTATGCACCACTCACTCAAGTTCACGCTGTGTAAAATTCGAGAACACACCGTTTTATTGTTAGTTTCTTCGTTTCTTTAGAAATAAATTAGGGCTATAGATTTGCACATTAGGGGGGGATAAAGTATAGGGGGTCCGCATGCAAAATGCGTTTGGTACAATTATTCTGCATATTAGATAGATGGATAAATAAGTGTATTTTAAGACCAAATATACGACCATGTACACAGTAGAATAACATAAATGAATATAGTGACTGGGGGAGGGTGTTTAACCTCCCGGAAAATACCCCAACGGGGATATCCCCCCCCCCAAGAAGAATGTCCCCCCCCACGGAAACCCCCCACGGAAAGTAACCCCCCCCAGAAA
Organism: Artemia sp. Qi Xiang Cuo; assembly: GCF_049724085.1. Taxonomy (NCBI): domain Eukaryota; kingdom Metazoa; phylum Arthropoda; class Branchiopoda; order Anostraca; family Artemiidae; genus Artemia; species Artemia sp. Qi Xiang Cuo. The sequence continues at coordinate 23,360,679 of NC_142794.1, read as the reverse complement.
ATACCCCCTCCATGGAAAATACCATCTCGGAAAATACCCTCCCCCCTGTGGAAAATAAGATTTCTAAAGTTGAAGCTTTTATTTGATTTTTTTTTAGTTTCGTTGAAAAGGGCTAAGGAACGAGAAAAGGAGAAATTTACACACCAAAAGTATCTTAAAAACTCAGAAAAAGACACAAATCCATTTGTATTGTAAAGATTTATAGGAACTTCTGCAATTTTTGGCAGTAGTGGATGCCAAATAAAAAAAAAAAAATTTAATAAGAAAAAAAATATAGGCGAACAATTATCAAAATTAAGCGGCCATGAACACAATAAAACAACATAAACGAAATGCACAAATAACATAAAGTTTGATCAGCGATCATCATAGAACACTTAAATGAAACACTACGTTAACCTAATAATAGTACTGAATACTTGGCAAAACGGTCATTGAAAAAAAAAACTTAACATCAGGAAAAAAACGTGCGGTGGGGGGGGGGGAATTCTTTCTAGGTATATGGCCACTAACAAATTACAGAAGAATAGCGAGGTATCTGAAAAGTTGGTTAACTAAAAAAAAAAAAGTCTCGCTATAAACTAAATGTAAAGTTTCATTAAGTGTTTTTTCCAAGTGTTAAGTGTTTTTTTATGACCGTTTTTCAAAGTATTAAGTACTATTATTAGGTTAATGTAGTGTTCCATTTAAGTGTTTTATGATGATCGCTGATCAAAGTTTATGTTATTTGTGCCTTTCATTTATGTTATTTTACTGTGTTCATGGTCGTATATTTGCCATTAGAATATACTTATCTATCTATCTATCTAATATGCAGAATAATTGTATCAAACAGATTATGCATGCAGACCCGCTATACTTTACCCTCCCCCCCCTAATGTGCAAATCTATAGCCGAAATTTATTTCTAAAGTAACGAAGAAACTAACGAAAAAACCGCTGGGCTCTCGAATTTAACACAGCGTAAACTTGACTGAGTGGCGCATAATACACAAGTACCAAAATTCCTTCCCCCTATGAAAATTAAAGAAAATAAAACTCAAATAAAATTCTCAAATTTGGAAAGCCTTATTTTCCACTGAGGGGGGGAGGGGTTCCGGAGGTTATTTACCGGGGGTATTTTCCACGGGGGGAGGAGGGTATTTTTCAGGGGGTGTTTTTCGGGGGGGGGGGGGGTATTTTCTGAGCGGGTTATTTTTTGCGGGGGTATTTTCCGTGCGGGAGGGGTATTTTCCGCGGGGGGTATTTTCCGTTAGGGGGTAGTTTTCGGCTCTATTTCCCGGGGGGAGGTTCCGGGGGGAATTGCCGGGGGGATAAACCCCGGCCACCTGTTTGAAGATGCCCAGAAAAATTCAAATTTTTTAAACAAAAAAACGAGTTATATTATAATAGCACTGCTTTCATATTTGAATAGACCTAATAGGGGTCCATGGGAGGGAGGCAAAAATGTTTTCTTTTGATGCCCTTGGCACTTTAAGAGGACAATTACACAGAAATTTACCGCAATGTTTTTTTTTTCTGTCAATCTATTAGTGAATTTGAAACGTCATAAGTGCATGTTTGAAGATTCCAAAAAAACTCATAATTTTTAAACAACAAAATGACGAATATTATAATAGCGCTGTTTTCATACATTAATAAACTTAATGTGGGTCCATTGGAAGGGGTGAAAATATTTTCTTTTGATGCCCTTGGTACTTTGAGAGTACAAAAATATACCGGAAAATTCACCTAAATTTTATCATTTCTGTCAATCTATTACTGAAATTGAAATTTCATAAGTGCGCGTTTGAAGGTTCCAAAAAAACTCGTAATTTTTCAACAACAAAACGAGAAATTTTATTATAGCGCCGTTTTTATATATTAATAAACTTAAAATGGGTTCATTGGAATGGGGGAAAATATTTTCTTTTCATGCCCTTGGCACTTTAAGAGTGCAAATATACCAGAAATTTGCTTAAATTTTCCAATTTCTGTCAATCTATTACTGAATTTGAAACTTCATAGGTGCATGTTTGAAGATTCCCAAAAACTTTCATAATTTTTAAACAGTAAAAAACGAGGAATTTTATATTAGTTCTGTTTTCATATATACACCTAATATGGGTCTATGTGGAGGGGGCAAAAATGTTTTCCTTTGATGCCCTTGATACTTTAAGAGTACATATATGCCAAACAATTTTTTTATTTCAGTAAATCTATTAGTAAATTTGAAACTTATAAGTGCATATTTGAAGATAGCCAAAAAAATACCATAATTTTTAAACAACAAAACGAGGAATAATAGCGCTACTTTCATAATTGAATAGACCTAAAATGGATCCATGGGGGGGATGCCACTTGGCGCTTTAAGAGCACAAATACACTAGAAATTTGTCTCAATTTTCTTATTTCTTTCAATCCATTAGTGAATTTGAAACTTCATAAGTGTATATTTGAAGATACCAAAAAGTTGCATAATTTCTAACCATAAAAATAAGTAATTGTATAATAGCGCTGCTTTCATATTTGAATAAATCTAATATGGAGCAAAAATATTTTCTTTTGATGCCGTTCGAACTTTAAAAGTACAAATATACCAGAAATTTGTCTCAACTTTTTTTCATTTCTTTCAATCTATTAGCGAATTTTAAACTTAATAAATTCATGTCTTAAGATGCCCAGAAAACTTCATAATTTTTAAACAAAAATTTATATAATAGCGCTGCTCTCGCGCTGGAATTTTATAATAGCGCTGCTTTCGTTTATGAAAACACGTAATATGGGTCCATGGGAGGAGGGCAAAAATGTTTTCTTTTGATGCCCTTGGCACTTTAAGAGGAGATATACACCAGAAATTTGCCTTAATTATTTTATTTCTGTCAATCAATTAGTGAATTTGAAACTTCATAAGGGCGACTTTGAAGATACCAAAAAACAATCTCATAATACCGCAGTTTTCATATATAAATAGTCGTAATATGGGTCCATGAGGGAAAACTGTTTTCTTTGATACCCTTCGCACTTTATGAGCACAAATATGCCAGATATTTGCCTTAATTTTCTTAATTCCGTCAATCTATTAGTGAATTTGAAATTTAATAAGTGCTTGTTTGAAGATGCCCAAAAAACCTCATAGTTATTAAAATACAAAACGGGGAATTTTATAATAGAGCTGGTCCCATGTATCAATAGAACAGATACGGGTCCATGGGGCAAAAAAATTTTCTTTTGATGTCATTGGAACTTTAAGAGTTCAAATACACCAGAAATTTGTCTCAACTTTCTTATTTCTATCAATTTATTAGTGATTTTGAAACTTCATAAGTGCATGTTTAAAGATGCCCAGAAAAATTCATAATTTTTAAACAAGAAAACGAGAAATTTCACAACAGCGCTGTTTTCATTTATGAATACACCTGATATGGGTCCATGGAGCAGAAACAATTTCTTATGATGTCCTTGGCACTTTAATAGTGCAAATATACAAGAAACTTGCCTCAAGTTTCTTATTTCTGTCAATCCCTTAGTGAATTTAAAAACTTCATAAGTGCACGCTTGAAGAACCCCAAAAAACTTCATAACATTTTAAACAACAAAACAAAGAATTTTATAATAGCCCTGTTTTCATATATGAATAAAACTAATATGGGTCCATGAGGCAAGATTGTTCGTTGATGCCCTTGATACTTTAAGATCACAAATATATCGAAAATTTGTCAATTTTTTTTTTCAATATCGACTCATGTAATGCAATTTATAAGCTAACTAGCACCCTTAACAAAAATTTTCTCTTATGCTGAATGCCCGGTTAAAAGCTAACGCATAATTGATCTCCACAGAAAGAAGGGTAGGTAATCATAAGGGAACTATTTAAAATATCTATAGACAAAAAATTTGTTTTTAAACGTTTAAGGCGGAATACTAGCTGCAATCTGATACTAAGCCAGTATCATAACAAGTTTATATTAAACAAAACTTAAATAAAATTCTCAAATTTGGAAAGCCTTATTTTTTTGGGAGTGGGGGGGAGGGGTATTTACCGGAGGTGTTTTCCACGGGAGATATTTCATGGGAGTATATTTTCCGTGGGGGTATTTTCCACATGGTTTGTGTTCCGAGGGAGGGGGTATTTTCCGGTGGGGGAATATTTTCTGGTGGGGTATTTCCCGGAGGGGTAAAAGCCAGAAGGGAGAGGGATGCCGGCCACAATATATACTATCTTTTTTAACAAGCAATAATTGTGTAAGTAGTATGATCATAGGCACTTCAAGGACAGCCCTATCCCTTTTCCCATGACAGCCCTCTGACGTCACAACACCCCTATCAAATTGCCAGGACAGCCTTCTGACTTCACTGACACACCCTCGCATCTGTACAATGCAGTCAGCTGTTTCTAGCGGAGCCCTGTTTCTAGGCAAGATTTCCATCCTTGGCATAATTCCCGCCCTGGCAAGATTCCCCGTGTCTAGACGCGTTCCCAGGGGCTAGAAGCCATATTGTTTATCTATACGCTTGAAAATGTCCAAGCATTCCTCCCCAGGTGGTAGAGTCCCCACGATATTTTCCCTCATTTATATGTCTAAAAATACCTCCTCAGGTGGTAGAGTCCCCAACGATGGTTTTCTATTAAACGCCATAGCGAACTTTCCCTTCAAAGATCCCCGTGTGTTCTGAGTACGCTATAAAAAGGCAGGGGAAATTTTCTCATCAGTGTTATATAACTCGTTAAAGAGAGTACAAGTATCTAAAATAATGGATAAATCCTAAGGGAAAGAAAAATCCCTCCCTCCAAAAAAAATCCTTTCACTACACTTTGTTTATATCCATTTTAAATCATAAAATTTCCTCTTTTTACTGTGTAAACCCCCCCCCCTCCCCTACTCGTTACCATTTAATTCTTTCAATAGAGTCAATTTCCTTTTTACTCAAAAAGTACCTTTTTCCCCCTCATGCGTTAAAATTTTGGTATTCATCAAATAGAATCGTCTCTCTTGTAGTGTAAAAAAACATATGTGAATGCTTCTCAATAGGGGAGCTTTGTAAATAAACATCACAAGGAAAGGATTGCCGTTAATTATAGCAAATGAGGCATTACATTATTCTAAGTTGTCTGAACTATGTTCTATTTTCTGCAAAACTAATGCGTAATAGAGCCATTTTAGGCTTGGAAATTATACAAAATGCAGGGGGGGGGTACAATATAAACATTTATTGCTCAGTAATTCTACTTTATGCTATAATGGAAAGGGGAGGGTTCCATTTAATCCATTTAAATGCTCTTAATTTCAAATTCCTAGTTTTTTCTTTTTTTTCTTTTTTTAAACTCCTGCGTATAAAGGAACGATAGCTATTGCATATTATTTGATAACTTGATTTCTAAGCCTAGCTAATATCTCGAAAATTTTAATTTTTTTGCTTTCTTGAAAAAGGGGGGAGACCTATCCTAGCAACCTATAATATTTTTCTAATACATTTAAGTAGTCTCATATAAAAAACATTTTTAGCTTTACTATTGTCTATTATAAGGGGAATAAAAGTTTTCCGTTTTTAATCATACATGAGCTATTAGTTGATGTTATACCACCATGGCGGTGGGATTCTATCCGCGCCCTAGACGATACCTTAAGTGGGTTTTTTAACAAAACTATGGCTTCCAACAAAGTTTTCACAAGTATATTTATCAATAAAATTCTAGTGTCGCTTTCCTGGAAAGGACGGAGACTGCCCATTTTGAGATCTAGATTTTAAATTCCATTTAAATGCTCTTATTTTCGAATTCATGGATTTTATCTGCTCTTTAGGTGATTAATTGTTTAAAAGGCTTCCATAAAAACTATGCTTTCAATTTTTTTTTCTTCAGTAAGAGGGAGTACTAATTTATACTAAATTTTCTTTTCTTCTGTAAATAGTGGACGTTATTTTATACTAAATTTTCTCTTCTTTTTCTTAGAATTTCCAACTCTCCACCTCCATCAAAGAAGGCAAGGGACGAAAAGCCACATCCGTTCAGAGGTTGGAGATAGCTACCCTATCCAGGTTTGCAGCCCAAGCTCCCAGTCATCGAGCTTACACATTGCCAGCCCAAGCCCCCAGCCATTGAGCAGCCACGCTGCTGACCCAAGCTCCCAGCCATCGAGATGCCATGCTGCCGATCCAAGCTCCCAGCAATCAAGCTGGCACCATCAAAGAAGGCAAGGGACAAAAAGCCACACTCGTTCAGAGGTTGGAGATAGCTACCCCATCCAGGCTTGCAGCCCAAGCTCCCAGTCATCAAGCTGACACACTGCCAGCCTAAGCCCCCAGCCATTGAGGTGCCACGCTGCCGACCAAAGCTCCCAGCCATCGAAATGCCATGCTGCCGACCCAAGCTCCCAGCCATCAAGCTGCCAAGCTGCCAGCGCAAACCCCCACCATCAAGCTGCAATGAGGCCTACGCAAACTTCCGCCCATTGAGCTGTGGTACAACATAGGCAAGACCCAGCCCAGCGACCTGCAATCCCATCATTGCAAGAGCGTTACGTCGCTGTTATTGCTGCACAGGCCCGTTACGGCGTTGGTCCCTAAGGCCTCCATCATTAGTTGTCGAGGGCTTCAAGAGCCCACACCCAAGTGTAGCCAGAATTTTAAGAAGTAAGTAATTTTCTTCAACCTAATAAAAGCTATCCTTTCCATAATTTTCCAACTTAATTATGATGTCTTTTCACTTTTTTTCATTTTTCACTTATCGAAGAAAACCGCTCTTTCTAAATCTAATAAAGCTTTACTGATTAGTTCTTGTCAATAGTTTTGACTTTTCACTAGATTATTGAAACTTCAGGTTATATGCCAGCCCCTCCCCATTAATTTTAAAGACCTGCCCCCCTCATAAATAAGATAGATTGTTCGCCATTTCACTGTAATAATGTAATTTTTCTGGCTTTAAAGGGTACTCTTACGCTACTTTTGTCTTTTTCAGGTTCCATTCTCCCCCCTTCATAGTTTTAAAGGACTCTAAATAAAGCTCTTTTCAACTTTTTAGGCCAATTTTTCACTTGTTAAAGACATTGTTAGCTTTTTAGTCTAAATTCTATTATTCATTTAAGAGAGTACTCTTTTTATATTTTACCTTTTGCTAAAATATTGAAGTTTCAGGCTACATCTCGCAAGTTTTAAAAGACTCTGCCCCCTCAGAAATAAGTAAAATAAGGCTATTCTTAGCCATTTCACTCTAATAATGTCATTTTTTACTTGTCAATGAAATCACTCCTTTCTAATCTTTAAGTGTCTACTTATTTACCCCCCTCCTCAGTTTCAAAAGACTCGGTCCCCCTCAGACATAAGTAAATAAGACTATTTTTCATCATTTTTAAAGCTAATAAAACTATTTTTTTTTCTCTCAGAGAAATTAAAAGGGTTATTCGCTAACAAGGTTATTTCAGGGTTTCTAATAATAGGGGGCATTCATTTTATAGCTAAGAATATGACCCAAAGAGTTTACGGTGATATGACACCCCTGCTAGTTCCATTCATACCTAAATTCTTTTTCCTTTTTCAGAACACTTTAGACCAATTAATGAGCAATATATTGAGTGAGCACCTAGAAGCTAAACCAGGTGAGGAAACTGCAAGGACTGTGAATATACATGATGCAAACTCCCCTTCGATAAGTTTTGCACGACTATTTTTTAAATACAAGCAAAAAGGGGTTATCAGTAATGTTGGCTTAGGGAGATACCTTTCAATGCTTCATAACACAATGAAGCATCTCAACGTGTAGTGGAGGTTCAATGAGTTCAAATGAGCATGGTACCCTTTCATCATGTAATGACACATTTCAATGAGTAGTAGGGGTCTATGTGTTCAAAGGGGTATGTTGCTCATAATACAATGAGTAGTGGGGGTCTATGAGTTCAAAGGGTCTTGGTACCCTTCTATAGTCGTTCTCTCTTTTCATAGGGCAATACCTTCCAATGAGCTAATATTTTTTTACTCTTCTTTTAGGGTCACACAGCATCATCTCAAGGGGCCTACAACCTCTACGAGGATATAGAATGACTTATAAACAGGGAGAAGGTCCTGGAGAATAGTGACCGTGAGGGGGATTTAAGTACGGAGGTGAGTCAGGATAGTGTGGTTCCCTTTCATTTAAACAGTTTAGTGCGGAATCGGTATTGATATAGACTATGAATGGGTTGAAGACCAGTTACCATCAAATAAGGTAGAGACAACAACCGCCATGAACAATGAATTAGGGGGGGGGGGGCAAAGTGGAGCTGGCTCGCCTCCTGTATTACCACAAATGCATTTATCAGATACCACTTTGCGCAACATTTCCGTCTGTAGGGCCAAGGTTGGTGACCCGTTCAATTCCCTATCAAGTGGTAGTATTCACACGGATCCTACAAAAACCGCACACTCCTATGGCGGCATGATTTGGACACTTCCCGAAAATCATATACGGGAGGTGGGAAAATGGGACTCTTTAAAAGCATCCATTTAGAATCATTATTTTAAATGTGAGTTTGGGTGTTTTGCGCGAGTATCATATATAAACAAAAATGCAGACGCTGCTCCCTAACTTGCATAATTGAGGGTGAGTTTTGGATTGGGTGGGTGAAGTTTTTAATAGGATGAAGGGTTACAATGAGAATGAGAGTGGGTTATCGGTTTTATTTATTCAGAAATTAGAACCTAATACAACTAAATTTAAAAAGGATTTTGTTTTTAAGAGATCGGAGGGGGAGTGGAAAACATAACTTTAAAACATATAACAGTAATTTAAAAGCTACTAAAGGTGTACAAGGCTTTTGTTTCGACACGGGCTTTGAGTGTGTCAAATATTCCGTCCATGTGGCAGGACATAAGCCCGAGGAAAATCAGAGAGCTATTAGGACAATGCTGGACCATTGGGCAGTAAATGGCTGTGAGGAGGGTTCTCAATTTCCAAAAGTAAATTTTAATTATTTAAGGAGACATTATCCAGTTACGCTTAAGATGATTGACATTTTTAAAACGGCTAATGAACATTTAAAACTTGGGGTTACAGTTTTAGAATTTGATGAAGGATATGAAGATGTGGAACTTAGCGAAAAAAGGGATAATTTATTCCGCGAGGGCACCGTCCACTGAATCTATGAAACACTGGGTATGGCTTCTTTACGAACCCGGAAAAGATCCTGAATTAATCGGATATTTATTTCCAGTTCCACATATTTGCAGGGTTTTAAGCGACGTTAAAAAGCAAAGTTCATTTCATTACTGTCCAATGTGAATTTCTAGGTTTTATACAAAATTAAAATTAAATGATCATTTGAGACACTGCAAGCATCATGGGTAGCAGTCTGTGCAAACGGTTTTAGGGGACAAAACTACCTTGCGCTTTAAAAACTTTCATAACACGCTGTTGCAGAGCAACAAGGTATCATTGGACATTGAGGCTGCGCTCACAGATGGGTCGGATCCGTCAAATTTGAATCATGTGAAAAAACATGAAGCCATTGCGATCTGTTTTGCAGATGCGCGAAGAGATTCAAGCAATACCATGTAATTGGTAGATTTTATTGAGACGTTGGGTGGCGAGGATTGTGTTGGCATAGCTATGGTTGCTCTTATGAAAGTAGAAAATGAGGCAATTTGACGGCTGCGCCATAAAAACTATCCAATTAATGTACCACCGGAAGACGAGTTGGCTATTAAAAATAAGAAAATTTGCTTGGTTTGTAAGAAGAAAATTAATGAGAGAGATACGAAAGCCCAGGACTATGATCATTTATGGCAAGAAACTTCGTCTAGGGAGAGTAACTTTTGGGGGGTTGCGCATAAATCGTGCTATTTAAATGTTAGACAGCAATAATTTCTACCGGTTTATATGGACAATTCCAACTCTGGCTTGAAATTCATATTACCAGCGTTGGCACGATTGCAGAAAGGTGAAGATGTATAAGGCCCATGGATAGATGGTATATTTCTTATAACATCATAAAGAAGTCATCTGAAACGTTGCTAGTCTTAGAATTTAAATGGCAAGCAATTGACAATGGTAAAGCGTACTTGAATAAAACCCGTTTCCTTGTTTCCTTTAGTGTTTTTTCTCTATTAATCAAAAAACTTCTCAAAAATAAGTTTTTCAAAGAAAAGTAAAGGCCATTTTAAACTTAAGCTTAGGAAATACAAATACCTGTTAAAATTCGAACTCAAAACGACCAGAAATTACTATTAAAGAATAAATGAAACCCAAAACGAACAGAAATTAAATAAACAATCATAGCAAAAACATACAACAAGTAATACTATAAATGAATAAATAGATCTTAAAGCGAGTAATGCTTAGATTGAATATGAAAATCAATCTTAAAACGAAAAAAATAGTTTGCTATTAAAGTGTAAATGAAACTTAAAACTAACAAAAATTAAACAAACGATCAATGCGAACAAACACACAATATATATTAATATAAATGAATAAATAAATCTTAAACGAGTGAAACTTAAATTGAATATGCAAATAAAGTTTGAATCGAATAAAAATAACTACAAACAAGACTTTAGGTATCGTCTCACTGCAGAAGCCTAAAATTTACTGCGTCATTGGCGCCTTATTGAAAACTATATGAGTCTTCAACAGTCTTGGAAAGTAGAAACAAAATCAAATTGAATACTAGATATATAATGATATTAATTGTTAAAAGATCCATCAGTTCAAGATTTCATTTTTCACTGTAATTTTTATTTTCATTTTCAATGCTGTAGGAAATGGAAAAGAATAAATTTGTAATATACGAGTAATTCGTTTTCAGTGAAGCGTCAATGACAGAAGGCTTTAGGTTTTTAAAGTTAAAGAAGGGGGCAGTATCCAAATTTTGTTTGTAGTGAAACTATATTTGTCTTGACCAATCTTGGAAAGAACTAATAAATTAAACTGGATATTTTATATATAATGATATTAATTGCTGAAAGCTCATCAGTTCAAAATTTTACTGTAATTTTAATATTCATCTTCAATATTAAGTACAAAAAAAATATTTGTAATATAATCCGTTTTCAGTAAAGCGCCAGTAGGTTTTAGGCTTCAGCGGTGAGGCGATACCCAGACTATTGTTTCTAGTTATTTTTATTCGATTCAAACTTGATTTGCATATTCAATTTAAGTTTCACTTGTTTTAAGATTTTTTTTTATTCATTTACATTAATATATATTGTATGTTTGTTCTCATTGATTGTTTATTTAATTTCTGTTCGTTTTAAGTTTCATTTCTACTTTGACAAACTATTTTTTTTTCGTTTTAGGTTTGATTTTCATATTCAATCTAAGCATTATTCGCTTTAAGATCTATTTATTCATTTATTTTATTACTTGTTGTATGTTTTTTTACTATGATTGTTTATTTAATTTATGTTCGTTTTGGATTTCATTTATTCTTTAATAGTAATTTCTGGTCGTTTTGAGTTTGAATTTTAAAAGGTATTTGTATCTCCTTAGCTTAATATTAATATGGCCTTTACTTTTATTTTAAAAAATTATTTTTCGGAAGTTTTTTTAATTAATTTTTGTTCGTTTTTGATTGAAAAAAGATTCAAGCTTTTATGGCATTGGGAGGGGGGTTTGCTAACTGTCCGATTATTCTTGACTTTAAAAAATGGACATAGAACTTTCAATTGAAATCGAATGAGGGTTTTTTAAAGTCTATACGATCACCTCTTTGATAAAAACCTTATATATGAGCAATAGACAGCTTGCATAACTTGTGGACAGCGATTCACAACAACAAATGGATTGAAAGAACAGCAAGTTTAATTAACGCAATCTTGCGTTAATTTAGTAAATTACAATACTTTAGACTACGTTAGGAGGGGGGCGCCCTCCTTGCCCCTCCCCTGGATCCACCACAGCCTTACACTCTCTGTTTCTTTCCTTGTTAGGAAGGAGAGCAGATGCCTAATAGGTGTGCGTCAATACCAAAATATTCTAACTCTCATTGGGCCTTCAAGTATAAACATAATTAGTTCAAAGGCAGGGGTGGGGAATAAGGGCGTGAGGGGGGGATATTTTCCGTTCGATCAATTTTGAATCTTAGGAGCTGGACTAGAACTTCCAATTTCCAATCTAATGAGCCCTCTCTGAAGTTTATACGAGAATCCCTTCCTGCCCCCAGGCCCTGGGAGGTTTTGTTGACGCTAGAGTTTTGTTACTTAACCTTTCAACTATTTTTAACAAAATGGTATTTTTAACCCTTGCATATAAAGCAGCTCTGGGAGGAAAATAATAAAAAATATTGAATCTGTATAAGATTTATTCATTTATTTATGTTTGCACCGGTTATCTTTATGTTTGTAAGATAGTTAATTTTAATCTCTGTTCGTTCGGTGTTTTGTTTATTCTTTAACAGTAATTTCTGGTCTTTTTGAGTTTTAACTATAATAGGAATTAATTTTTGCTGGTCCTGAGTTCAATATGGCTCTTTACTCTTCTTAGAAAACTTATTTTTATGTAAGGTTTTTCTAAATTAATAATAATAAAACATTGAAGCCTTATGGCCTTTGCTATAGACAGCTTAATTACATGCCTCTGAAAAATCAAACCTGATTTTTTCACGCAACAATGAATGGATTGAAATAACAGCTTCTAAAAAAATTAGCTAGGTTATTCCATTTGTTGATGCAGAAAGAACAGTTGGTGGCCCTGTTTTTACTGATCTTATTGAAAACTAAAAGCAATACAATATTGAAACCTTATTGCCTTTATGGCAATACGAAAATCCTTTTATATGGAAGCAAAATCTGAAGAAAGAAAAAATTCGTTTAGTATCTAAAAAGAATTATATAATCGTTGCAGTATATAAACCTATCCTCCTATTTGCGCAGCAAATGGGAGGATATTAGGGGGTCAGGTTTAATGCTAAGGGGTGGGCGAGCGGGGTTGGCTGTGCACAACAAAATGAGGAGTTTTTGGAAAAAGACTCAATAAAATATTCAAGTCTTATGGTCGTTATGACCTTTGGTTTTCTATTGTCTAAAACTTAGTAACAGAAAAAAATTAATTAAAATAAACTAAAATAACTTTACAAAAGAGATAACCATTAACAAGCAGTATATAGAGCTATCCTCCCATTTGCGCAACAAATGGGAGGAGGGGATTGGGTTTAGTGCAAAGGGGTGGGCGAACGGGACTGCCTGTGCAAAACTTTCTAGCTGGTGGTCCTGTTTTTACTGATGTTATTGAACAACTAAAAAAAAACATAAAACATCGAAACCTTATTGCCTTTATGGCAATGAGAAAATCCTTTTATATGGAAGCAGAATCAACAAACAGAAAAAATTCTTTTAGTATCTACAGAGAATTATATAATCGTTGCAGTATATAGCGCTATCCTCCCATTTGCGCTACAAATGGAAGGAGGGGGTCGGATTTAATGCAAAGGGGTGGGCGGACGGGGCTGGTTGTGCACAACCTTCTCGTTGGTGGCCCTTTTTTCACTAATCTTAGTGTACAACTGAAAAACAATAAAACGTCGAAACCTTATTGCCCTTATGACCTTTAGTTTTCTATTGTCTAAAACTTAGTAACATTAGAAAATTAATCTAAAAAACTAAAATAACTTTACACAAGAGATAACCATTCACAAGCAGTATACATACCTATCCTCTCATTTTCACTGGAAATGGGAGGAAATCAGGGCGTAGGGTTTAATGCTAAGGGGCGGGCGGGCAGGGCTGGCTGTAGACAAGAGAATGAGGAGTTTTCAGAAAAACACCTAATAAAACATTAAAGCCTCATGGTCTTTTTTACCTTTAGCTAAAATGTGAATAAAATTGCCAGCCCTAGTTAAGGGACTCTTATATTTTTTTCTTGCCCGGCCGCGTACCCCCTAAAAATTTTGCCTATTCCCAAGGGTTACGTGGACTAGAGTTTGAAAAAAAAAATTCTAGAGGATACTTCCGTCGAGGTGGGAAAGATTTCCTGGGATTATTTAAAAAACGTGAAATTAAATAAAAAAACAATATTTTTTCAACTGAAAGTAAGGAGTGACATTAAAAATTAAAATCAACATAACTTATTACGTATATGACGGGGGTTGCCCACTCCTCAACACCTCGCTCTTTACGCTAAAGTTTGAATTTTGTCCCAATGCTTTAACAGCGACTTCTGTAAGAAGTCGACTTAGATTATGTTAGGTTAGGTTAATTTAGGTTAGACTAGGTTAGCCTACGTACGCGCGCGTACGTAGGGTAACCTAGTCTAACCTAAATTAACCTAACCTAACATAATCTAACCTAACATAACCATACACCTAACTTTTTGTCCGTCTCTAATCTAATCTAACCTAAGTGATGCGTACGTAGGTAAATATTTAAATATGATGAAAATACGTTCCTAGAAATTTTGAGTTGGGAGGGGGGGGGGAGGATTTCAATGAAAGAAATTCAGATGAACTTTGAAAAATCAAGAAAATGTAACTGTGACAAGGTAAACCACTAGCAAACACTACTGAAATATTCCAACTCTTGCATTTCAACAAAAGAAATTCAAAATGAACTTTGAAAAATCAAGAAAGTGTTACTGTGACAAGGTAAACCACAACCAAATACTACTGAAATATTCCAACTCTTGCATTTCAATGAAAGAAATTCAAAATGAACTTTGAAAAATCAAGAAAATGTAACTGTGACAAGGTAAACCACAACCAAACACTATTGAAATATTCCAACTCTTGCATTTCAATGAAAGAAATTCAAAATAAACTTTGAGAAATCAAGAGAATGTAACTGTGATAAGGTAAACCACAGCCAAACACTACTGAAATATTCCAACTATTAAGTTACAAGGAAATAAATTCATATTAACTTTTAAAAATCAAGAAAATTTAACTTTGACAAGGTAAACCACAACCAAACACTACTGAAATATTCCAACTCTTGAATTTCAACGAAAGAAATTCAAAATGAACTTTGAAAATTTTAGAAAATGTAAGCATGACAAAGCTAAACCACAACCAAACTCTACTGAAATATTCCAACTCTTGCATTTCAACGAAAGAAGTTCAAAATGAACATTGAAAAATCAAGAAAATGTAACTGTGACAAGTTGAACCACAACCAAACACTACTGAAATATTCCAACTCTTGCATTTCAACGACAGAAATTCAAAATGAACTTTGAAAAATCGAGAGAATGTAACTCTGACAAGGTAAACCACAACCAAACACTACTGAAATATTACGACTCTTGCATTTCAACGAAAAAAATTCGAAATGAACTTTGAAAAATCAAGAAAATGTGACTGTGACAAGGTAAACCACAACCAAACACTACTGAAATATTCCAGCTCTTGCATTTCAATGAAAGAAATTCAAAATGAACTTTGAAAAATCATGAAAATGTAACTGTGACAAGGTAAACCACAACCAAACACTACTGAAATATTCCAACTCTTGCATTTCAAAGAAAAAAATTCGAAATGAACTTTGAAAAATCAAGAAAATGTGACTGTGACACGGTAAACCACAACCAAACACTACTGAAATATTCCAGCTCTTGCATTTCAACGAAAGAAATTCAAAATGAACTTTGAAAAAATCAAGAAAATGTAACTGTGACAAGGTAAACCACAACCAAACACTTCCGAAATATTCCAACTCTTGCATTTCAACGAAAGAAATTCAAAATGAACTTTGAAAAATCAAGAAAATGTAACTGTGACAAGGTAAACCACAACGAAACACAACTGAAATATTCCAACTCTTGCATTCCAACGAAAAAAATTCAAAATGAACTTTGAAAAATCAAGAAAATGTAACTGTGTAAATGTAAACCACAACCAAACACTACTGAAATATTCCAACTCTTGCATTTCAACGAAAGTAATTCAAAATGAACTTTGAAAAATCAGGAAAATGTAACTGTGACAAGGTAAACCACTACCAAACACTAGTGAAATATTCCAACTCTTGCATTTCAAAGAAGGAAATTCAAAATGAACTTTGAAAAATCAAGAAAATGTAACTGTGACAAGGTAAACCACAACCAAACACTACTAAAATATTCTAACTCTTGCATTTCAACGAAAGAAATTCAAAATGAACTTTGAAAAATCAAGAAAATGTAAGTGTGACAAGGTAAACCGCAACCAAACACTACTGAAATATTCCAACTCTTGCATTTCAACGAAAAAATTCAAAATGAACTTTGAAAAATCAAGAAAATGTAACTGTGACAAGGCAAACCGCAACCAAACACTAGTGAAATATTCTAACTCTTGCATTTCAACGAAGGAAATTCAAAATGAAATTTGAAAAATTAAGAAAATGTAACTGTGACAAGGTAAACCACAACCAAACACTACTAAAATATTCCAACTCTTGCATTTCAACTAAAGAAATTCAAAATGAACTTTGAAAAATCAAGAAAATGTAACTGTGACAAGGTAAACCACTACCAAACACTAGTGGAATATTCCAACTCTTGCATTTCAACGAAAGAAATTCAAAATGAACTTTGAAAAATTAGGAAAATGTAACTGTGACAAGGTAAACCACAACCAAACACTACTGAAATATTCCAACTCTTGGATTTCAACGAAAGAAATTCAAAATGAACTTTGAAAAATCAAGAAAATGTAACTGTGACAAGGCAAACCACAACGAAACACTACTGAAATATTCCAACTCTTGGATTTCAATGAAAGAAAATCAAAATGAACTTTGAAAAATCAGGAAAATGTAACTGTGACAAGTTAAACCACAACCAAACACTACTGAAATATTCCAACTCTTGCATTTCAATGAAAGAAATTCAAAATGAACTTTGAAAAATCAAGAAAATGTAACTGTGACAAGGTAAACCACAACCAAACACTACTGAAATATTCCAGCGTTTGCATTTCAACGAAAGAAATTCAAAATGAACTTTGAAAAATCACGAAAATGTAACTGTGACTAGGTAAACCGCAGCCAAACACTACTGAAATATTCCACCTCTTGCATTTCAATGAAGGAAATTCAAAATGAACTTTGAAAAATGAAGAAAATGTAACTCTGACAAGGTAAACCGCAACCAAACACTACTGAAATATTCCAACTCTTGCATTTCAACGAAGGAAATTCAAAATGAACTTTGAAAAATCAAGAAAATGTAACTCTGACAAGGTAAACCACAACCAAACACTACTGAAATATTCCAACTCTTGCATTTCAACGAAAAAAATTCAAAATGAACTTTGAAAAATCAAGAAAATGTAACTGTGACAAGGTAAACCACAACCAAACACTACTCAAATATTCCAACTCTTTCATTTCAACTAAATAAATTCAAAATGAACTTTGAAAAATAAATAAAATGTAACTGTGACAAGGTAAACCACAACCAAACACTACTAAAATATTCCAACTCTTGCATTTCAACGAAAGAAATTCAAAATGAACTTTGAAAAATCAAGAAAATGTAGCTGTGACAAGGTAAACCACAACCAAACACTACTGAAATATTCCAACTCTTGCATTTCAACAAAAGAAATTCAAAATGAACTTTGAAAAATCAAGAAAATGTAAATGTGACTAGGTAAACCACAACCAAACAATACTGAAATATTCCAAATCTTGCATTTCAATTAAACAAATTCAAAATGAACTTTGAAAAATCAAGAAAATGTAACTGTGACACGGTAAACCACAATCAAACACTACTGAAATATTCCAACTCTTGCATTTCAATGAAAGAAATTCAAAATGAACTTTGAAAAATTAAGAAAATGTAACTGTGACAAGGTAAACCACAATCAAACACTACTGAAATATTCCAACTCTTGGATTTCAAAAAAAGAAATTCAAAATGAACCTTGAAAAATCAACAAAATGTAACTGGGACAAGGCAAACCACAAGGAAACACTACTGAAATATTCCAACTCTTGCATTTCAACGAAAGTAATTCAAAATGAACTTTGTAAAATCAAGAAAATGTAACTGTGACAAGGTAAACCACAACGAAACACTACTGAAATATTCCAACTCTTGCATTTCAACGAAAGAAATTCAAAATGAACTTTGAAAAATCAGGAAAATGTAACTGTGACAAGGTAAACCACAACCAAACACTACTGAAATATTCCAACTCTTGCATTTCAACGAAATCAAAACCAAAATGAAATTTGAAAAATCAGGAAAATGTAACTGTGACAGGGTAAACTACAACAGCACACTACTGAAATATTCCAACTCTTGCATTTCAACGAAAAGAAATTCAAAATGAACTTTGAAAAATTAAGAAAATGTAACTTGTAAATGTAAACCACTACCAAACACTAGTGGAATATTCCAACTCTTGCATTTCAACGAAAGAAATTCAAAATGAACTTTGAAAAATTAGGAAAATGTAACTGTGACAAGGTAAACCACAACCAAACACTACTGAAATATTCCAACTCTTGGATTTCAACAAAAGAAATTCAAAATGAACTTTGAAAAATCAAGAAAATGTAACTGTGACAAGGCAAACCACAACCAAACACTACTGAAATATTCCAACTCTTGCATTTCAACGAAAGAAAATCAAAATGAACTTTGAAAAATCAGGAAAATGTAACTGTGACAAGGTAAACCACAACCAAACACTACTGAAATATTCCAACTCTTGCATTTCAACGAAATAAATTCAAAATGAACTTTGAAAAATAAAGAAAATGTAACTGTGACAAGGCAAACCACAACGAAACACTACTGAAATATTCCAACTCTTGGATTTCAACAAAAGAAATTCAAAATGAACTTTGAAAAATCAAGAAAATGTAACTGTGACAAGGCAAACCACCACGAAACACTACTGAAATATTCCAACTCTTGCATTTCAACGAAAGTAATTCAAAATTATCTTTGAAAAATCAAGACAATGTAACTGTGACAAGGTAAACCACAACGAAACACAACTGAAATATTCCAACTCTTGCATTTCAACGAAAACAAAATCAAAATGAACTTTGAAAAATCAGGAAAATGTAACTGTGACAGGGTAAACTACAACAGCATACTACTGAAATATTCCAACTCTTGCATTTCAACGAAAAGAAATTCAAAATGAACTTTGAAAAATTAAGAAAATGTAACTTGTAAAATGTAAACCACTACCAAACACTAGTGGAATATTCCAACTCTTGCATTTCAACGAAAGAAATTCAAAATGAACTTTGAAAAATTAGGAAAATGTAACTGTGACAAGGTAAACCACAACCAAACACTACTGAAATATTCCAACTCTTGGATTTCAACAAAAGAAATTCAAAATGAACTTTGAAAAATCAAGAAAATGTAACTGTGACAAGGCAAACCACAACCAAACACTACTGAAATATTCCAGCTCTTGCATTTCAATGAAAGAAAATCAAAATGAACTTTGAAAAATCAGGAAAATGTAACTGTGACAAGGTAAACCACAACCAAACACTACTGAAATATTCCAACTCTTGCATTTCAACGAATGAAATTCAAAATGAACTTTGAAAAATCAAGAAAATGTGACTGTGACTAGGTAAACCACAACCAAACACTACTGAAATATTCCAACTCTTGCATTTCAATGAAAGAAAATCAAAATGAACTTTGAAAAATCAGGAAAATGTAACTGTGACTAGGTAAACCACAACCAAACACTACTGAAATATTCCAGCTCTTGCATTTCAAGGAAAGAAATTCAAAATGAACTTTGAAAAATCACGAAAATGTAACTGTGACAAGGTAAACCACAACCAAACACTACTGAAATATTCCAGCTCTTGCATGTCAACGAAGGAAATTCAAAATGAACTTTGAAAAATCAATAAAATGTAACTCTGACAAGGTAAACCACAACCAAACACTAATGAAATATTCCAGCTCTTGCATTTCAACTAAAGAAATTGAAACTGAAATTTGAAAAATCAAGAAAATGTAACTATGACAAGTTAAACCACAACCAAACACTACTGAAATATTCCAACTCTTGCATTTCAACGAAAGAAATTCAAAATGAACTTTGAAAAATCAAGAAAATGTAACAGTGACAAGGTAAACCACAACCAAACACTACTAAAATATTCCAACTCTTGCATTTCAAAGAAAGAAATTCAAAATGAACTTTGAAAAATTAAGAAAATGTAGCTGTGACAAGGTAAACCACAACCAAACACTACTAAAATATTCCAACTCTTGCATTTCAACGAAAGAAATTCAAAATGAACTTTGAAAAATAAATAAAATGTAAATGTGACTAGGTAAACCACAACCAAACACTACTTAAATATTACAACTATTGCATTTCAATGAAAGAAATTCAAAA
The DNA here is from genome assembly GCF_049724085.1 of Artemia sp. Qi Xiang Cuo. Lineage (NCBI taxonomy): Eukaryota > Metazoa > Arthropoda > Branchiopoda > Anostraca > Artemiidae > Artemia > Artemia sp. Qi Xiang Cuo. The sequence goes on along the minus strand of NC_142794.1, from coordinate 23,340,419 downwards.
TGAGCTTATGCAAAATCAAGAGAATATAACAGTGACACTGTAAACCAAAATGAAACACTACTGAAATATTCCAACTCTTGCATTTCAATGTAAGAAATTCGAAATGAGCTTTGAAAAATCAAGAGAAAGTAAGTGTGACAAGGTAATCAACAACGAAACACAATTGAAATATTCCAACTCTTGGATTTCAACAAAATAAATTCAAAATGAACTTTGAAAAATCAAGAAAATGTAACTGGGACAAGGCAAACCACAAGGAAACACTACTGAAATATTCCAACTCTTACATTTCAACGAAAGTAATTCAAATTAAACTTTGTAAAATCAAGAAAATGTAACTGTGACAAGGTATACCACAACGAAACACTAGTGAAATATTCCAACTCTTGCATTTCAACGAAAGAAATTCAAAATGAACATTGAAAAATCATGAAAATGTAACTCTGACAAGGTAAACCACAACGAAACACAACTGGGATATTGCAACTCTTGCATTTCAACGAAAACAAAATCAAAATGAACTTTGAAAAATCAGGAAAATGTAACTGTGACAGGGTAAACTACAACAGCACACTACTGAAATATTCCAACTCTTGCATTTCAACAAAAGAAATTCAAAATGAACTTTGAAAAATTAAGAAAATGTAACTGTGACAAGGTAAACCACAACCAAACACTACTGAAATATTCCAACTCTTGCATTTCAACAAAAGAAATTCAAATATGAACTTTGAAAAATCAAGAAAATGTAACTGTGACAATGTAAACCAAAACCAAACACTACTGAAATATTTCAACTATTGAATTTCAATGAAAGAAATTCAAAATGAACTTTGAAAAATCAAGAAATTGTAACTGTGGCAAGGTAAACCACTTCCAAACACTACTGAAATATTCCAACTCTTGCTTTTCAACGAAAGAAATTCAAACTGAACTTTGAAAAATCAAAAAAATGTAACTGTGGCAAGGTAAACCACAACCAAACACTACTGAAACATTCCAACTCTTGCATTCCAACGAAAAAAATTCAAAATGAACTTTGAAAAATCAAGAAAATGTAACTGTGTCAATGTAAACCACAACGAAACACTACTGAAATATTCCAACTCTCGCATTTCAACGAAAGAAATTCAAATGAACTTTGAAAAATCAGACCTTTGGAGGGGGAGGGGCCGGGGGAGGGGGTCGTTCTGTGTCTCAGTGCACAAAAAAAAGTATAAGAAATATGGGGAGGGAAGGGGAGGGGAGGGAGGGAGGAGGAGAGGAGGGAGGAGGAGGAGGAGGAGGAGGAGGAGGAGAGGGAGGGGTAGGAGGGGATGGGAGGAGGAGGAGGAGGAGGGAGGAGATGGAGGGAGAGGGGCTCCTTTGGGGGGCCAAAGGGGGAGGGACCCTTTGGGCCCCGGGGGGGTCTGGGGGAACCTTGAGAGCCGGGGGCCCTTTGGGAGCCCAGTGGACCTTTGAAGACCGGTGGCTTCCTTCGGGGTTGGGGGAGAGGGATCGGAACCTTTGGGGTTGGGGTAGAGGACCTCACAACACTGTTCAAATGAAACTTGTGTATTATAACGACCACACTCAAATCCTCTTCCAAAATCACTTCAAAAATCATCTTTTAAAATGTCTCTAACTGTTTCGCCGAAATAATTCCATAACCTGTCTAAAACAGTTTCGCCCAAATAATCCCTAAACGTAATTCAGCGTGTTCCTATTATTTGGCATCTCTGCGCTAATGCGTATCAAATTATTTGGAAACCTTTTCGCGCGCTAAGATCTAAACATCTGCCTCGGAAACGATTCTCTTGTTAGAACTCCAAATTAATTCCCCTTTCGTGAATCAATTCTCTATAGAACAATAAATTAATTCCCCTTTCGTGTCAATCAATCAATCATGACATCATGTATGATCTAACTGTTTCTCGGTGACAATTCTCTTTGGAAATGCAAGGACATTAATTAACTTGACGTCATCTGTCAGACATTAGTTAACTGTTTCCGGGAACCTCATAACATCTGGCTCGAATAACAATAACAAATTCTATTTCTGGATCATAACATCTGCCTCGAGCGTGCACTTACAATAACAACAATAACATTGACCCCATTAACCACGTGTTCTCTCTAATGACTCTGTTCAAAACAACAACAACATTGACCTTGGCATTTTGCCTCGGAAACAATAACAACATTGACCCTCGCTAAGAGCGTGCCAAAAACACACCTGGAGAAAGAGGTCATTGACCGATTACGCAATCATTCTCACTAATGACTCTATGCCCATATTAGGAGTCCTGTCCGGAGTTATAGGGTCATCTCTACTCACTTCATAGCTTTTCTGGTAATGTGGAGATAAGAGAGTGGTTGGTTTCAATAATGGGATCTAAAGATTATGGGACAATAACAAAGATTGCAAATGGGAATGACACACAGAGAAAGATTTTTGTAAGGGGGGCGAGTGCTGAATTTAATCGTGAATGTGTGTAAGCTGTTTTTTCGTCTGTTTGCTATTTTTTGTAGCCTTGGCCCTAGTGGCTTTATAGAATTAAATATTTATTTATCTATCTATATCTATCATGTGTGCGACATTTTGTAAAATTATGTACGTCACTTTAATGGTATTGTGTGCTTTATTATGTTTTTGTTTTGTTTTTGTAACATTGCATTGTTATGGTTATGTGCTATATTTTGTTACGAGTGTTATTATCACGTGATTTTATGTTGTGTTATTTTTCATTTTTTTGCCATGGCCCAAAGCGGCTTTTATTGCAATAAATATCTATCTATCAATCGCACCAATATAGCCATTACATATATTTTCACCGTAATTCAAAACTAAAAACTAAACACTAGCGCCTTGAGACTAATTTAGTTAAAATAACAAGTTTCTTGTTAGCAATGATTGGTAAAAAAAAAAATAACAACGTTTTTTCTTTGCTACTTTTGCGGAGGAGTATATACAATATTGATGTCAACTACAAAAATTCTAATGGACAAGCTAGGTACCCAGGCACATACACAAGAATTTATTTTTTCTTCTTTTTTTTGGTTGTTGGGGGGGGGGCTAACTTAAAACGTCAAAAATATAGGTGAGCTATTCGAAAAATTTAAGCAGAAAAATTTAAGAAAATTTAAGAAATATAGCTTGTATAATACTAAAAAGTTGATACTAAGAGAGATGTAGATGGCATGAAAATAATTTTAATAATGGATAGCTTTACCTCTTCGATGTGTTCTGTATAACACACAAGTGGCGTTTGAACAGTGTAGTCAGTTTAAAATAGAGTTTAACGTTATAGTATACTGAAAAAGTAGATACTAAGAGAGATGTAGATGGCAAGAAAAGAATTTTAATAATGGATAGCTTTACTTCTTCGATCTGTTCTGTATAATACACAAGTGGCGTTTGAACAGTGTTCACTTAGTTAAAAGGATACCTAGTTTAAGGTATCAGGTCGAAAATGGTAAAGCTTAACTTTAAAGTTTTTTGAACATTTTAGTTGTTCAGCATAGAAAGGCAGTGTAGTCTGGGAAAAGGATACCTAGTTCAAGGTATCAGGTAAAAAACGGTAAAACTTAACTTTAAAGTTTTTTGAACATTTTAGTTGTTCATCATAGAAAGGCAGCGTAGTCTGGGAAAAGGATACCTAGTTTAAGGTATCAGGTCGAAAATGGTAAAACTTCACTTTAAAGTTTTTTGAACATTTTAGTTGTTCATCATAGAAAGGCAGTGTAGTCTGGGAAAAGGATACCTAGTTTAAGGTACCAGGTCGAAAATGGTAAAACTTAACTTTAAAGTTTTTTGAACATTTTAGTTGTTCATAATAGAAAGGTAGTGTAGTCTGGGAAAAGGATACCTAGTTTAAGGTATCAGGTCTAAAATGCTAAAACTTAACTTTAAGGGTTTTTGAACATTTTAGTTTATCATCATAGAAAAGCAGTGTAGTCTGTGAAAAGGATACATAATTTAAGATATCAGGTCGAAAGGGTTTTGGATGGAAAAATAAACTATTTCCGTAAAATCTGAGCTAATAAGGGTTTTTGACCGTAAACTCTAGTTTTTTGTAAGAAAAATATGGAAAATACAATTCTCTGGTTCAAATGTGAAACTTAAGTCCATTTTTGGATCGAAAAATAAAACTATTTCCGTAAAATCTGAGCTAATAAGGGTTTTTAAACGTAAGCTCTAGTTTTTTGTAAGAAAATTATGGAAAATACAATTCGTTGGCTCATAGGTGAAACTTAAGTCCATTTTTGGATCGAAAAATAAAACTATTTCCGTAAAATTTAATCTAATAAGGGTTTTTGACCGTAAACTCTAGTTTTTTGTAAGAAAATTATGGAAAATACAATTCTCTGGTTCAAATTTGAAACTTAAATCCATTTTTGGATCGAAAAATAAAACTTTCCGTAAAATCTGAGCTAAAAAAGGTTTTTGACCGTAAACTCTAGTTTTTTTGTAAGAAAATTATTGAAAATACAATTCGTTGGCTCATAGGTGAAACTTAAGTCCATTTTTGGATCGAAAAATAAACTATTTCTGTAAAATCTGAGCTAATAAGGGTTTTTGACCGTAAACTCTAGTTTTTTGTAAGAAAATTATGGAAAATAAAATTCTCTGGTTCAAATGTGAAACTCAAGTCCATTTAAGGATCAAAAATAATACTATTCCCGTAAAATCTGAGCTAATAAGGGATTTTGACCGTAAACTATAGTTTTTTGTAAGAAAATTATGGAAAATACGATTCTCTGGTTCAAATGTGAAGCTTAAGTCCATATTTGGATCGAAAAATGTAACTATTTCCGTAAAATCTGAGCTAATAAGGGTTTTTGACCGTAAACTATAGTTTTTTGTAAGAAAATTATGGAAAATACAATTCTTTGGCTCATAGGTGAAACTTAAGTCCAGTTTTGGATAAAAAAAATATACTATTTCTGTAAAATCTGAGCTAACAAGGGTTTTTCACTTATGGAAAATACAATTCTGTGGTTCAAATGTGAAAATTAAGTCCATTTTTGGATCGAAAAATAAAACAATTTCCGTAAAATCTGATCTAATAAGGGTTTTTGACCGTAAGCTCTAGTTTTTTGTAAGAAAATTATGGAAAATACAATTCGTTGGCTCATAGGTGAAACTTACGTCCAGTTTTGGATCGAAAAATAAACTATTTCTGTAAAATCTAAGCTAATAAGGGTTTTTGACCGTAAACTCTAGTTTTTTGTAAGAAAATTATGGAAAATACAATTCTCTCGTTCAATTTTGAAACTTGAGTCCATTTTTGGATCGAAAAATAAAACTATTTCCGTAAAATCTGAGCTAATTAGGGTTTTTGACCGTAAACTATAGTTTTTTGCAAAAATATTATGGAAAATACAATTCGTTGGCTAATAGGTGAAACTTTATTCCAGTTTTGGATCGAAAAATAAACTATTTCTGTAAAATCTGAGTTAATAAGGGTTTTATACTCTAGTTTTTTGTAAGAAAATTATGGAAAATTCAATTCTCTGGTTCAAATGGTTCTGGTTCTGGTTCTGGTTCAAAAAAAACCCTTATTAGCTCAGATTTTACGGGAATTGTTCTATTTTTCGATCCATAAATGGACTTGAGTTTCACATTTGAACCAGAGAATTGTATTTTTCATAATTTTCTTACAAAAAACTAGATTTTACAGTCAAAAACAATTACTCGTTGAGATTTTATTAAAATAGTTTATTTTTCGATCTATAACAGGACTTAAGTTTCAGCTATGAGCCAACGAATTGTATTTTCCATAATTTTCTTACATAAAACTAGAGTTTACGGTCAAATACCCTTAATAGCTCAGATTTTACAGAAATAGTTTTATTTTTCGATCCAAAAATGGACTTAAGTTTCACCTATGAGCCATCGAATTGTATTTTCCATAATTTTCTTACAAAAAACTAGAGTTTACGGTTAGAAACACTTGTTAGCTCAGATTTTACGGAAATAGTTTTATTTTTCGATCCAAAAATGGAGTTAAGTTTCAAATTTGAGCCAGAGAATTGTATTTCACTTAATTTCCGTAAACAAAACTACAATTTACTATCAAAAACCCTTATTAACTCAGGTTTTACGGAAATAGTTTTATTTTTCGATCCAAGACGGGACTCAAGTTTAACCTTTGAACGAGAGAAATGTATTTTTCATAAGTTTCTTACAAAAAACTAGAGTTTACGGTCAAAAACCCTTATTAGCTCAGATTTTACAGAAATATTTCATTTTTCGATCCAAAACACTTTTGACCTGATATCTTAAACTAGGTATCCTTTTCCCAGACTACACTGCCTTTCTATGATGAACAACTAAAATGTTCAAAAACTTTAAAGTTAAGTTTTACAATTTTCGACCTGATACCTTAAACTAGGTATCCTTTTCCCAGACTACACCACCTTTCTATGATGAACAACTAAAATGTTCAAAAAACTTTAAAGTTAAGTTTTACAATTTTCGACCATGATACCTTAAACTAGGTATCCTTTTCCCAGACTGCACTGCCTTTCTATGATGAACAACTAAAATGTTCAAAAAACTTTAAAGTTATGTTTGACCATTTTCGACCTGATAACTTAAACTAGGTATCCTTTTCCCAGACTACACTGCCTTTCTATGATGAACAACTATAATGTTCCAAAAACTTTAAAGTTAAGTTTTACCATTTTCTACCTGATACCTTAAACTAGGTATCCTTTTCCCAGAATACACGGCCTTTCTATGATGAACAACTAAAATGTTCAAAAACTTGAAAATTAAATTTTACCATTTTCGACCTGATACCTTAAACTAGGTATCCTTTTCCCAGACGACACTGCCTTTCTATGATGAAAAACTAAAATGTTCAAAAAACTTCAAAGTTAAGTTTTACCATTTTCGACCTGATACCTTAAACTAGGTATCCTTTTCCCAGACTGCACTGCCTTTCTATGATGAACAACTAAAATGTTCAAAAAACTTAAAAGTTTAGTTTTACCATTTTCGACCTGATACCTTAAACTAGGTATCCTTTTCCCAGACTACACTGCCTTTCTGTGATGAACAACTAAAATGTTCGAAAAACTTTAAAGTTAGGTTTTACCATTTTCGACCTGATACCTTGAACTAGGTATCCTTTTCCTAGACTACAATGCCTTTCTATGATGAACAACTAAAATTGTCAAAAAACTTTAAAGTTAAGTTTTACCATTTTCGACATGATACCTTAAACTAGGTATCCTTTTCCCAGACTACACTGCCTTTCTATGATGAACAACTAAAATGTTCATTGCCCCATCTCCACAGAACACATCAAAAAAGTAAAGCTATCCATTATTAAAATTCTTTTCTTGCCATCTACATTTCTCTTAGTATAAACTTTTAGTATACTATCACGTTAAACCCTATTTTAAACTGACAACACTGTTCAAATGCCACTTGTGTATTATACAGAACACATCGAAGAAGTAAAGCTATCCATTATTAAAATTCTTTTCTTGCCATCTACATCTCTCTTAGTATCAACTTTTTAGTATACTATAACGTTAAATTCTATTTTAAACTGCCAATTACAGTGTACAATAATCCCACCCATTTTTACAATTCCCCTTAGCCCACACCTTCTTGGCAAACTCAAAGTCTTCGGCTGTGCATCCACTGTTGGTGAGTGAATTGTAAAAAGCTTCAATTGGAGGTAGTTTCACCTCGCTTAAGCGAGCACAAGAACA